>NW_026888960.1:0-121393 GCF_032173495.1 Musca vetustissima
GAGGCGTGGGTTTTTAAAGAATAATTTTTTCCAGGGTCTATAAGAGGCGTGGATTTTTAAAGAATAATTTCTTCCAGGGTCTATAGGAGGCGTGGATTTTTAAAGAATAATTTTTTCCAGGGTCTATAAGAGGCGTGGATTTTTAAAGAATATTTTTTCCAGGTCTATAAGAGGCGTGGATTTTTAAAGAATATTTTTTTCAGGGTCTATAAGAGGCGTGGATTTTTAAAGAATATTTTTTCCAGGGTCTATAAGAGGCGTGGATTTTTAAAGAATATTTTTTCTAGGGTCTATAAGAGGCGTGGATTTTTAAAAAATATGTTTTTCCAGGGTCTATAAGAGGCTTGGATTTTTAAAGAATATTTTTTCCAGGGTCTATAAGAGGCTTGGATTTTTAAAGAATATTTTTTCCAGGGTCTATAACAGGCGTGTATTTTTAAAGAATATTTTTTTCCAGGGTCTATAACAGGCGTGGATTTTTAAAGAATATTTTTTCCAGGGTCTCTAAGAGGCGTGGATATTTAAAGGATATTTTTCAAGGGTCTCTAAGAGGCGTGGATTTTTAAAGAATATTTTTTCAAAGGTCTATAAGAGGCGTGGATTTTAAAAGAATATTTTTTCAAAGGTCTATAAGAGGCGTGGATTTTTAAAGAATATTTTTTCAAAGGTCTATAAGAGGCGTGGATTTTTAAAGAATATTTTTTCAAGGGTCTCTAAGAGGCGTGGATATTTAAAGGATATTTTTTTTTCGTGGATTTTTAAAGAATAAAGGTCTATAAGAGGCGTGGATTTTTAAAGAATATTTTTTCAAAGGTCTATAAGAGGCGTGGATTTTTAAAGAATATTTTTTCAAATGTCTATAAGAGGCGTGGATTTTTAAAGAATATTTTTTCAAAGGTCTATAAGATGTGTGGATTTTTAAAGAATATTTTTTCAAAGGTCTATAAGATGTGTGGATTTTAAAAGAATATTTTTTCAAAGGTCTATAAGAGGCGTGGATTTTTAAAGAATATTTTTTCAAAGGTCTATAAGAGGCGTGGATTTTTAAAGAATATTTTTTCAAAGGTCTATAAGATGTGTGGATTTTTAAAGAATATTTTTTCAAAGGTCTATAAGATGCGTGGATTTTTAAAGAATATTTTTTCAAAGGTCTATAAGAGGCGTGGATTTTTAAAGAATATTTTTTCAAAGGTCTATAAGAGGCGTGGATTTTTAAAGAATATTTTTTCAAAGGTCTATAAGAGGCGTGGATTTTTAAAGAATATTTTTTCAAAGGTCTATAAGATGTGTGGATTTTTAAAGAATATTTTTTCAAAGGTCTATAAGATGTGTGGATTTTTAAAGAATATTTTTTCAAAGGTCTATAAGAGGCGTGGATTTTTAAAGAATAATTTTTTCCAGGGTCTATAAGAGGCGTGGATTTTTAAAGAATAATTTTTTCCAGGGTCTATAAGAGGCGTGGATTTTTAAAGAATAATTTTTTCCAGGGTCTATAAGAGGCGTGGTTTTTAAGGAATATTTTTTCCAGGGTCTATTAGAGGCGTGGATTTTTTAAAGAATAATTTTTTCCAGACCTACCAAAGGCCTGGACTTTTAAAGAATAATTTTTTCCAGACCTACCAAAGGCCTGGACTTTTAAAGAATAATTTTTTCCAGGGTCTATAAGAGGCGTGGATTTTTAAAGAATAATTTTTTTCCAGGGTCTATAAGAGCGTGGATTTTTAAAGAATAATTTTTTTCCAGGGTCTATAAGAGCGTGGATTTTTAAAGAATATTTTTTTCTGGGGTCTATAAGAGGCGTGGATTTTTAAAGAATATTTTTTCCAGGGTCTATAAGTGGCGTGGATTTTTAAAGAATATTTTTCCAGGGTCTATAAGAGGCGTGGATTTTTAAAGAATATGTTTTTCCAGGGTCTATAAGAGGCGTGGATTTTTAAAGAATATGTTTTTCCAGGGTCTATAAGAGGCGTGGATTTTTAAAGAATATGTTTTTCCAGGGTCTATAAGGTTTTCGAGGGGCTATATAGGAATTGAATTTTTAAATAATATGTTTCCAAGATACATATTTTCCCTGCCGTAATGCAGGATATGGATTTAAAAATAATTTTTTTCCGGTCTCAATATAGGCTTTGAATTTTTTTAATATTTTCCGAAGCCACAAATTACGCATGGATTATTAAATTAATTTATTTTCAGTGAAAAATGTGCTACGGATTAGGCTACGCCAAAATATAGGTTACGGATTTTAAAATAATATTTTCCGAGCTTTTATATAGGCTACGGATTTAAAAAACAACATTTTGTCACAATAAAGGCTTCGGATTTTAAATAATACTTTCCCAACCACAATATAATATATTTTTATACCCTACACAACTATGTTGTCAGGGAATAATAGCTTTGTGCAGCCCCAAGAGTTTAGAACGTCGCGAAATATTGGTCCTAGACCTTTAAGTATACCGATCGTCATATCTCCACTAGCTGAGTCGATCTAGACATGTGTGTCAGTCCGTTTGTCCATTATATATATTTGTAAACACGATACAGGCCTCAGTTATGGGCCAATCTTCACGAAATTTTGCATGTAGGATGGTTTCTGGCCAATGAAGACCCCTATTGTTTTTGGTAAAGATCGGTTAATATTTAGGTGATGAAATGCCCAAATGACCCAAACATATCGGATTTTTACATGGAAAAGGGGATTGGGCCAAAGAATAAGCATGCCTGTTTTGATAAAGATCGGTCAATATTTAGCGGGTCAAATGCACCCTGACTTTTGTGTGAAAAATGACAAAATTTGTATTCTATATTCTATATATATTTACTCCTGAATGGCATTGAAGTTGATAGCATATTCAAGAGAAGTGGTTGGTCTTTAAATTGATACTAATTATATTGTCGTATGTACTCGGATGTGGGAGTTACAATTAAATATTTACCGGTGCTTACTTATTCAGATATTAATTAATAACCCATTACCACACTACAGGTCAAAAATATAGCGCTGATCGCATTGAAATTTTCCATGAGGATCCAGGTATGGTCAAGCATAACGCCTATAATTTTCGGTGATGATCAGATAATAGTATTGGGATGAATTGGACCGAAAACTTAATTATTTGTGTTTTTTCGAGTCGATATATAGGCGACAATTGAAAGCCGAACATCACAACATAACCCACGATAAAGGAAATCTGGATAAGTACAGCCCTCGTTTACTGAATATTAGAAATATATGTTGACATCTAGTCGGTCAATAGGGTGCAAATATCGCGAAATATTGCCCAAGATCAGAATATAGAACCACAGAAAGTTATATTTTCGTGGAAGTTGTGTAGTGTATTATATGATGGGCCCCGTCCGACTATACTGCTCCGCTCACTGGTTTTATAATATGTTTTCTTAGCCGGTATATAGGCGTTGATTATTTAATAAATATGTTTACCAAAACCTACATAGGTATTGATTTTTAAAATATATTTTAAAAGTTGTATAAAGTTCAGACATGGAATATTCTAATAATATATTTTCAGCCAAAATATAGCCTTTGAATAATATTTTTCCAGTCAAAATGATGTTAGGGATTTTTAAAATAAAACCAGTAAGGAAAGTAGTAAAGTCGGACTGGGCCGACTATATGATACCCTTCACCACTTTGGATATATTCTACATATGTATCCTTATATATGTAGAAAATATCTGAATCGATTTCAGGGAAACTTGCTAGAGACTAATTTATATTACATCAGTACGTTGTGTAAATCGGCCTGGCTATGGATCTTTTCACGAAGCTTAGCAACATCATTCTAGACTTAATTCAGTACCCTATACCAAAATTCGTGCAAATCCAAAGACATATAGGGACTTTGATGCACCAATTACATAAAATCGGAGGAAAATATATATGGGAGCTATATCTAAATCTGAACCAAATTTCACGAAACTTAGCACACGTCATTCTAGCCTTAATTCAGTACGCTATGACAAATTTCATGCAAATCGAATGATTTTCAGAGATACGGAAGCTATAGCTAAAACTGAACTGATTATCACGAAACTTTGCACACATCATTCTAGCCTTAATTCAGTACGCTATGTCAAATTTCGTGCAAATCGAAGGAGATATACAGACTTTGGTGCACCATTTTCATAAAATCGGACTAAAATATATATGGGAGCTATATCTAAATCTGAACCGATTTTCAAGAAATTTTGCACACATCGTTCTAGGCTTGATTCAGTACGCTGTGCCAAATTTCGTGCAAATCGAAACATATATAGGTACTTTGGTGCACCATTTACCTTAAATCGGACCAAAATATATATGGGAGCTATATCTAAATCTGAACCGATTTCAGGAAACTTAACACACAACATTCTAGAGCTAATTAATTACACTGTGCCAAATTTCGTGCAGATCGAAAGATATTTAGGGAGTTTGGCGCACCATTTACCTTAAATCGGACGAAAATATATATGGGAGCTATATCTAAATCTGGACCGATTTCCAGGAAACTTAACATACATCATTCTAGACATAATTCATAACGCTATGCCAAATTTCGTGGAAATCGAAAGATATGTAGTGACATTGGCACACCATTTACCTTAAATCGGACGAAAGTATATATGGGGGCTATATCTAAATCTGAACCGATTTTTCCCAATTTCAATAGGGTTCGTCCTTGGGCCAAATAAGTGACCTATGCCAAATTTCATCCAAATCGGATCATAAATGCGACCTGCACTTTGTTCACAAAAATACATGGGCAGACAGACAGACGGACGGACGGACATGCATAAATCGACTTAAAAAGTGATTCTATGCATATTCTAAAAAGGAACCATGTGTCTATCTCGTTTCCTTTTGCCTGTTACAAACATATGCACAAAGACATAATACCCTGTACCACAGTGTGGTGAAGGGTATAAAAAATAATATTTTTCACAGCCACAATATAGTCGTGGACTTTTTAAATACTATTTTCCCGTCACGTCATAGGCTACGGATTTTAAGTAATATTTTTCACAGCCAATAAATAGAATACGGATTTTGCAATAATATTTTTTCAGCCATGAAGTGAATTTTTTTAAATTATATTCCACCGCCACAATATAGTCTAAGGATATTTAAATAATCATTTTTCTCAGAAACAATGTAGGCAAAATAATCTCCAGCAACAATATGGAATTGCATTATTTAATACTATTCTTCTCAGCCTTAATATAGGCTACCGATTTTAATATAACATTTTTTCCAGAGCCACAAAATAGGCGAGATTTTTTAAATAATATTTTCTCATCATCATTTAAATCATTAAAATTATATATTTATTCCAATTTTTCCCCCACCTGACTAGTTCATTGACCTAACCGGCAAATGTTCACTCAATTCTGAGTACATTTCATCACATAACACAACAAATACACTCAAAATAGTAAAATACTATGAGATTCATCTTCAAAGAAACTATACACAACAACAAGGACAACGTGGAGAATGTAAACAAACAAATGATGTTTCACAGCAGTCAGCCATTCAGTCAGTCACAGTCAGCAGCAGCAGCAGGCAATATATCCAATGTTCAACATTCATGAATCAAATGGAAAGTAAAGAAAACAAAAAACGCACACATTCACTATGACACGTGATAAACTGTGGGCCAAGAGTGGAGCAACTCCTTTACAGCACCCAACATTATTATGAAATAGCGAATTCCATAACACTTGCTCTCTCTCCAGCTCACACTCTCTCTCTCTCCAAAAAACTGTACTCATTTGTTGTTCTGAACATATGTTGGGGCCATTATAATCCGAACTGCAGTACAAGTGCATGCTGCTTTCCTCCTTTATGCTCAATATATATTTTTTTGGCACAGGTGAGAGTCGGAAATAGAGAGAAATGTGGGTAGTGTAAATTACTCTCGGTAGTGAGGGGAAAAAATCAATGTTCTTTGTACTTTTTTCGCCACAATTTTTTAAATAAAAAAATATTAATTAAAATATATTATAAAAAATATTCTATTAAAAAAATATTGCCACTGGCTATACGTGGTATATTATATAAAATACTTAGCCTATAATGTGATGAGAAAATTATTATTCAAAATTCCGTAGCCTATATTAAGGCTGAGAAAAAAATAGTATTTAAAAATCGGTAGCCTATATTGAGGCAGGAGAAAAAATATTTAAAAAACTGTAATATATATCGAGCCTTGGAAACAATTTATTTTCATATCCGCGGCCTAAAATTATGTCAGGCTATATTGGGAAATATAATATATAAAAACAGTAGTCTATATTGCGGCTGGTAAAAATATTGATTAAAAATTTATGGCCTATATAGTGGGTGGAAAAATATAATAAGAAATCGTAGCCCATATTGTGAATCGGAAATATTTTTTTTAAAATCCGTAGCCTTTTTTTCGGAATTGGGGAAATATCCCTATCCCTAGCCTATATTGTGACTGAAAAAAATATTTAAAAATTCATAGTGTTCATTATTTTTTCCAAGTTCATAGCCTATATTGAGACTAAAAAAAATATTTAAAATTTTGCTGTCCAAATTGCAGTTGGGAAACATTTTTATTTAAACATCTGTAGCCTATATTGTCTAAAGATAAATTATTTAAAAATCCGTAGCCCAGCAACATATACAAAATTTGAAATCTAATTGACCATGTTATGATAGACGGTAGGCATTCGTCCAGTGTTTTAGACGTCCGATCGATACGAGGAGCGAATATCTATTCGGACCATTACTTTGTGACAGCCAAGATTCGCACACGTCTTAATGTAGCAGCAAAGTTGCGATCTACTGTAACACGGAAACTCGACATCGAAAAACTGCAAACACAACAGGTAGCTGACGACTACTCCGCTCAATAGTATAGACGCTGAAAGGCAAAGAATTGCCCACTCCCTACAAACTTCAGCAAGAGCAACAAAAACCACCATCAAGAAATCCATAGTACGATCAGGAGTGTCGTAATGCTACTGATGTGAACAACGCAGCGTATAGGGCAACCCTGCAGACAGTAGCAACACGTAATGTGATGGAGAATTATCGGGAGATAAGGAGAGGGGAGAAACGTGTTTTCAGAAAATAGAACAAGAAAAACGTGAGCGTGAGCAAATCGAGATGTACAGGAGTCAGAATGAAGTCCGAAAATGTCACATCCTCCTGTAGAGATGAAGAAGGAAACCTGGTGACAGACACAGACAGCGTGCTGAGGATCTGGAAGGAGCTTTTTGAAAAAACTTCTCGTATCAAATAGTTGCGTCGAAGAGGATACCCCAGAACCAATAGTAGATGATGGTATAGAGTGTATACCACCTAGCCAAGATGAGGTCAGAATGGCAATCAATCGGCTGAAGAATTTGGCTAGAGGAATGCATGCCCAATGATTGGAACCTCAGCATCCTGTGTCCTGTGAACAAAGAGGCAAAGGTGAACAGAAATGACACTCTGTACACCAAACAACACATGTTACTCGCCTACGCCGATGACATCGACATAATGGGTCGAACATTGAGAGCGGTAACAGCCACCTTTGAATAAATTAAGAAGAAGTCTGCCAAAGTGGGTCTGGCAGATTACAGCGTGAAAACCAAGCTGATTGTATCAACGCGCAAGACGTCCAGTAGACTCGGACCAACTGTTGAACTTGAGAACTACATCTTCGAGGATTTTATATACTTTGGTACCGCCATAAATAAAACAAATGATATCAGTTCTGAAATTCGGAGAAGGATAGTGTTGGCCAACAGATGCTACTATTGTCTAAGTAAGCAACTCATAAGCAAGGCCACCTCACGCCAGACCAAACTCACACTCTACTAGATACGCTGATACTACCCATGCTATTATATGGATCTGAAGCATGGGTACTTACGCAAGCAGATGAGGCAGCTCTTGGAGTGTTTGAGAGAAAATTTCTTCGAAAGATCTATTGGCCGTTCTGCGTTGACGGTGAATATCGCCGTCGAATGAACCATTGAAAAAGTTTTAAAAATTTGTAAAATTTGGGGCTAGGGAAAACAATTCATTTAAAAATCCGCTTGAATGGTGTATCCACTATTGTCACATGGACAAAAATTAAAAATTAGTACCTTATATTTGTAAATACGAACAAATATTCTTTAAAAACACGTAAGCTGCCCGGAAAAAAACCCCATGTCCATATTGTGGATAGAAAAATAATACAAAAATCTGTAGCATGCGAGTATACTGAGGCTGGGGAAAATATTTTTAAAAATCTCTAGCCAATGATATCATCTATTTTTATTGCCGAATTTAGAACAATTTAATACCCAACCCAATCTTTCATCAGCATCAGAGGTAATGGTCTCAACAATGATGTGGTCCGGAAAATATTATTTGAGAATTTTTAGACTATATTTTGGCTGGGAAAATATTATTTAATTTCCTACAATTCATGAATTCTCCATTTTTTTATTTTTGTTACGTCCGTGTCGAAAACGTACCCCATTTACTACACACCATCCCCACTCACCATACCCCCTCCACACACACACACAAAATCTCCAACTTTTGTGTTCCGTGTGGTTTATGTTGCAAATGCGAATGAAAAATTACGGCCAATGGGTTCCTTAGCAGTTGCTCGGCAATTCAGTTGCAATTCTACAGCTCAGGAAAACGGATGAAAATCTCGGAAAAAGAAATAAACGAAAAACAACGAATTGTGTTTTTTTTTGGATTTACTGTGTGTGGAAAATTGGAAAATGTGTGAATGAAATAAAAATAAAAAAAATCTTAAAATAATAAAAGAAAAAAAAAAAAAAAACAAAACAAAAAGAAATTTAATATATGAAATTGTGTGTGAACGTGTATGTGTGTTTTATATTCTTAAAGAAAAAAATCCAAACATAGCCAAGTCAAGGCTGTTGTAGTATTTAAATAAAAAAAGTGTTTGTGGGTGTGCGAGTGGCAGTAAGTGCAGCATTTAATTAGCCATAAAGCAAAGAAGAAAGGCAAACATATATTTAGCCCTCTTTTTTAAAGTAAAAAATATAAATTAAAGTAATAGTTTTTATTGAATGAAAATTTATATATATAATTTATTTTATATATATTAAATCAGTGAAGTATACTTGAAACTGCAGTTTGACCGCATTTCATGTTATTCTGGTATTGGTGAATATAAGTGAGTGTGTATGTGTGTGTGCCTGTCAAAATGAACGTGAAAATTACCATTAAATACAGTTATAGGTCAAACACCCCAGAGTTAAAAAGTAACATACACACAAAAAATACTATCACACATTCTGCACTACTACTAGAAAAACAACAACAACAACCGAGCGACCTGCCAACGTTTTCACAATTGCCTTCCAAAGGAATCGCATCGCATTGAAACCGCATTTGTGCCAACATCGCGTGCCCTGCAGTATTTTAGGGTTTAACAAAAATTCCAACCCAACCCAAAGCCTGTATTCAACTTCGTTATGTTTTGTGTGTGTCCTTTCTTACTTCTTCTTACTACCCTTCAAAGTCATTTTGCAGTTTTAGCTACTTCGGAGTAGCTGTGATATTGCATAGTCCTGTGTGTGAGAGTGAGTGTGTCTGTGTTTTTGTCTGGGGTCAATATTATATGCATTTCCGCTTTAGCCGGAAATAAAACAAAAATAAAAATTAGCCGTTACGGAACATTTGCAATGAAAAAATGAAAGAAAATGAGGATAAAAGAAAAAGGCAAAATTTGTAAGGGGAGTTTTGGAACCCAAATATAGGCTACGGATCTTTAAATAATCTTTTTTCCAGTTACGGATTTCAAATACTTTTTCCTAGCCACAATATAGCTATGGATATTTTAATAATATTTTCAAAACCCCAATGCAGGGTATGGACTTTTAAATTATATTTTCCCAGTCACAAAAGAGGTTAGGGATTTTTGAAAAATATTTAAAAATTATTTATAATTCATAGTTTATTCTACGGACTTTTTAAAAAAATATATATGTATATATATTTATTCAGCTTCAGTACAGACAACAGATTTTTAAATAATATTACTTTCCATCCACAATATAGCCTAATCATTTTCAAATAACATTTTTGTCAGCCAAAATGTACTTCAATATTCAAAATACATTTTTCCACAAAGAGAATTGATTTTTAGAGAATAAAAGCTTGGGATAAAATGATGGATATATTCTGAAGGCCTTTATAAGAGTGGATTTATAAAAACAAGACTTTATCCAAGTCATAATATAGACCTCGGATTTTTAAAGCCTATTTTCCACCCACCCAGAATATAGTCCGCCTATTTTTATATGACAATATAGGTTACGAAGCTTTAAATAATATGTTTTTCGAGACAATATAGTTGTGAATTTTTAAATAATATTTTCCGAAGACACAAAATAATATAGGCTATGAATTTTTATACCCTACACAACTATGTTGTCAGGTTATTATAGCTTTGTACAGCCCCAAGAGTTTGTAACGCCGCGATATATTGGTCCTAGACCCACCTTTAAGTATACCGATCGTCATATCTCGACTAGCTGAGTCGATCTAGACACGTGTGTCCGTCCGTCTGTCTGTCCATTATAATTTGTAAACACGATACAGGCCACAGTTATGGACCAATCTTCACGAAATTTTGCATGTAGGACCGGTTCTGGTCAATGAAGACCCCTATTGTTTTTGGGAAAGATCGGTTAATATTTAGGGGATGAAATGGACCAAATACTAATTTTTTTTGGTTTTTCTGGTCGCTCCAGAGGCCAAATAATGGTCCGAACTTCGTGAAATTTTGCATGGAGAAGGGGATCGGGCCAAAGAGTAAGCATGCCTGTTTTGAAAAAGATCGGTCAATATTTAGCTTGTCAAATGGACCCTATCTTTTGTGTGAAAAATGACAACATTTGTATTCTATAGCGTATATATTTACCACTGAAGGACATAGACCCGAAAATTTGATATTATGTCCAAGAGGAGTGGTTGACCTTTAAATTAATACCAATTATATTGTTGTATGTGTTTGGATGTGGGAGTTACACCTAAATATTTAAAGGTATCTCCGTATTCGTATATTATTTAATAACCCATTATCACTCTAGAGAGCGGAACTATAGCGCTGATCGCTTTGAAAGCGTCCATGAGGTTTCAGTTATGGTCAAGGACAACGCCTATAATTTTCGGTGGTGATCAGATAATTATTTTGGAATGAAGTGGACCGAAAACTTAATTTTTTGTGTTATTTTCGAGTCAATCTATAGACCACAAATGAAAGCCGATCTTCACAACACTACCCACGGTGAAGGGAATCTGGACAATAGCTGTACTGAATACTCGTAAAATTTGGAAAATATGTCAGTGTAAGGAAGAGGTGTTGTTTACCTCTAATCGGGCAAGAGGGTGCAAATATCACGAAATATTGCCAAGGCTCGGAATAAACATCCGCAGAAAATTTGAGTTCCGTGGTAGTTTTGTGGGGTATCGTATGGTCGGCCCCGTCCGACTATACTGCTCCGCTCACTGGTTAAATAATATTTTATTTATATAATGAATTTCTCCAGACATAAAATAGGCTACGGATTATTAAATAATATTCTAGGAGATGGAAATCTTTGGATTTTAAAATTAAATGTGACGAATTAGTATTGTCAATAGTTATACGCCCATATGTACCTCTAATGTTCTAAAAAATTCTTCCTGACACATATAGGCAACGAATTCTTTAGGATAGGGTACGAATTTTTAAAGAATATATTTTTTTCCTAGACACAAGAAAGGCATGGATTTCTAAATAATATTCGACAGATTGTTATATGTGACGAAGTAAATATTGACAATAGATATGCGCCCGCATGTACCTCTAACTCTCTAAATTTTTTTGACAATATTATTTTCCAGCCATATACAGGCTAAAGATTATTAAATAACAGTTTTTTGTATTCACAATAAAGGATACGGATTTTAAATAATATTTTCTCAAAATACGATAGGCTTCGTATTTTAAAAAAATATTTTTCCGTATCAAAAAAGAAAAAAAAACCTAAGAAATTTCAAATATTATTATTGCCAGGCAATAAAAAGAGTACGATTTTTTAACTAATTTTTTTTATATAGCCTACGAATTTTTAAATAATATTTTTCCTTTTGGAAATAATATTTTTCATAGCCCAGGAGGGTCTACGGATTTGAAAATAACATTTGTCCCAGCCTTAATATAGGCTACGGTAAATGTGGCGAATAAGTATTGACAATAATTATACGCCTGTATGTACCTCTAACTCTCTAAATATTTTTTGATAATATTTTTTCCATCCACACACAGACTACAAATTTTTAAATAATAATTTTTCTTAGCCACAATAAAGGCTGAGGATTTTTAAATAGATTTTTAAATACTATTTACAGCCTACTGATTTGTAAGTACACTTTTTTCCCAGGAACAATATGGGCTTCGGATTTTTAAAATAATAATTTTCCGGTGTCGCATTTAAGGCTATGTATTCCTAATGCATAATATTACCAAGCCAAAATATAGTTCACGGATTTTGAAATAATGAATTTCCCATTCACGGATAGTCTCCGATATTTCAAATAATATTTTTCCACCCGCACCCGCTATGGATTGCTAATAAATATTTTTCCACATCCATAATACTGGCTACGGATTTCAAAACAATACAAAATGGGCTACGGGTTTTCAAAAATATTTTCCTAGCTAATGTTAGTATTTTTTCCGGTCACAATATAGGCGATGGCTTTTAAAATAAGATATAATGGGCTACGGGATGTGCGAATAAGTATTGACAATAGTTTTACGCCCATTTTTTAATATACTTATTTCTTCCCGGCCACAATATAGGCTATAGATCTTTAAATCATTTTTTCCGAGTCACATTATAGGATACAGGCTTTTAAATAGTAGTATGCCTGCCATATTATAGGCTACGGACTTTTTTCCAACCACAATTATTTTTCCAACCAAAATATAGAATACGGATATTTATTAATTAATATTTTTGTCAGATACAATATTTCAAATATATTTTCCAGATAGTTTACAGATTTTTAAGAAATAGGCTATAGATTTTTAAATAATATTTTTCCCAGCCATAAGATGGGATATGGTCTTTTAAATATTATTTTCCTATCCACATTATCCGCTACGGATTTATGAATATTTTTCTCAGCTAATGAAAAAATCATGATTTTATAAATCTTATTTATTTAGCCACTTCAGAGGCTACGTGATATGTGGCGTATTTGTATTGGCAATAGTTATACGCCACTATGTCCATCTAACAATATTTAATATTTATTCCCGGCCACAATATAGACTATAGATTTTTATACCCTACACAACTATGCTGTCAGGGTATTATAGCTTTGTGCAGCCTCAAGAGTTTGTAACGCCGCGAAATATTGGTCCTAGACCCACATTTAAGCATACCGATCGTCATATCTCGAAAAATGACAAAATTATTATTCTATAGCGTATATATTTACTACTGAATGACATATAGAGGAATCGTTTACCTTTAAATTGATACCAATTATATTGTCGTATGTAGTCGAATGTAAGAGATACACTTAAATATTTACAGGTGCTTACGTACTCAGATATTATTTAGTAAACCATTACCACACTAGATGGCGGAAATAAAGCGCTGATCGCTTTGATATTTTCCATGAGGTTCCTGTTATGGTCAAGGACAACGCCTATAATTTTCGGTGATGGTCAGATAATAATTTTGGGATGAATTGGATCGAAAACCAAATTTTTTTGTGTTTTTTTTTCGAGTCGATCTATAGGCTACAATTATAAGCCGAACATCACAAAACAACCAACGACGAAATAAATATGGGCAAGTTATTCTCCAGGTTCGGAATAAAACTCCTCAGAAAGTTAGAGTTCCGTGGTACTTGTGTAGGGTATAGTATGGTCGGCCCGTCCGAATATACTGTTCCGCGCACAGGTTAAATAATAGCTTTCCCCAGCCAAATTAAATTGCAACACAAAATTACAAAATTATTTATTATTTTCCCATCCACATTACAGACAACGGATTTTGAGATATTTTCCCAGCCACAATATAGTTACAGATTTTTAAAAATAAATGTCTCAGTCACAATATGTGTTACGTATTTAGAAATATATTTTCTCAGCCACAAAAGAGACGCGAAATATCCAAACAATATTGTTTCCAACGCGGAACTCTAAATAATAATATTTCTGAGTCGCAATATTTGATATTCGGAATATTCGGCGTATTAGTGTTGGCGGTAGTTATACGCCCCTTTGATCAGCTAACAATATTTTTTTGCATTAAAGAATATTTGGAAGTGAATTTAATTGTTACAAAATAAATTTAAGCTCCGATAGGTTAACGAATATTTTGGGAATGCCTATATATGTGATAATGTAGGCTACAGATTTGTAATGAGTATTTTACTAGCACCTAAGAAACCGTGAAGTTGTATTTTCCCAGCGTTATATATAGCTTACCATTTTTTCTGGACAACATAGTCTACGAATTTTTAAATAACATTTTTACCAGTCAATTTATGCTGTGGATTTTTAAATAACATTTTTCTCGCTCTCAAAATAGTCCACACATCTCAAAATAATATATTTTTGGAATATCTTTCATTTTCGAACTATCAATCTAAGGCCAATTACCCATCCCTACACCTCCAACTGCTCCTCATCACATATATCCCCACACTTATCAAACATGTTTATTTACTAATTCTTCATCGTTATTGGTGTTGTTGTTATTGCTATTATTATTAAACAAAATATCGTTGAATAAACATAAATTGTGATCGTTCGCATTGTGTGCCCGATATTGTTTATATTGCTACGTTCGATTAAATTTGAATTTTTATTACTTTTTCATTTGTTTTTAATTTCATTGCAATTTTTCTGTTTTGTTTAATAGACAAGGAAAAAATTTTGCACAAAAGTAAAAAAAAATTGTTTAGAAATCAAAATATTCCAACATATTTCAAATATTGGAAACAAATCTAAACAGGGAGACAATGCAATAGAAATTTGCGAATAATATTTTGAAAATAAGCATCACAGATTCGTTAACGTCGATAAAAAGCAGGCAACCTGTGGAGAGGGTTGTTGTGTAAAAAATTTGTAAAAAATATTTGTGATTGAATAAAAGTGAATTTAAATAAAAATTTGCATCTGCGGTTGAACTAAACAGCCTGGAGGTTCTAAGACAACAATCCCGATCTATTGCTGCCCTTAAGAGGAAATCACAGTTCAAGGTAAGTGATGAGATAGCCATTTTATATTCACATTTTAAAATGAAATTAAATACCAGGTTTATGTGGCGTATTAGTATTGACAATAGTTATACGCCTCTATGAACCCCATACAATATTTGAGGTGTACATAGAAGGCTTGGATTTATTAAAGAATATTTTTCTAGGGTCAATAAGAGGCGTGGATTTTTTAAAGAATATTTTTCTAAAGAATATTTTTATTAAAGAATATTTTTCTAGGGTCTATAAGAGGCGTGGATTTATTAAAGAATATTTTTCTAGGGTCTATAAGAGGCGTGGATTTATTAAAGAATATTTTTCTAGGGTCTATAAGAGGCGTGGATTTATTAAAGAATATTTTTCTAGGGTCTATAAGAGGCGTGGATTTATTAAAGAATATTTTTTTAGGGTCTATAAGAGGCGTGGATTTATTAAAGAATATTTTTCTAGGGTCTATAAGAGGCGTGGATTTATTAAAGAATATTTTTCTAGGGTCTATAAGAGGCGTGAATTTTTTAAAGAGTATTTTTCTAGGGTCTATAAGAGGCGTGGATTTTTTAAAGAGTATTTTTCTAGAGTCTTTAAGAGGCGCGGATTTATTAAAGAATATTTTTCAAGGGCCAACTGAGGCGTGGATTTATTAAAGAATATTTTTCTAGGGCCAACTGAGGCGTGGATTTATTAAAGAATATATAGTTTCCAATTGCTGTAAAATCATGTGCAGCAATGATCCGGCAAAAATTCAACCCAGGCGAAACCGAAACAAAAATCTTAAACGACCATGCAGTCAGTTAGTCAGTCAGCCATACCCTTAGGCCAGCCACAACGTTTAACCATTGGCCTAAATAAATGCTTAGCCATTTGCCCCGCCATCACCCTCACCACAACACTATGTCCTTGGGCTCGATGATAAGGGCAGTGCACTCTGGCGGCTATTCTTGTGGTGGTGCTAGTGTGCATTTATTTTTTTATTATTATTTTCCGTATGTGTATTTCATTTTTCCTATTATTAATTATATTTGTTGTTGGTGTTGTTGTTGTAGTTTTGCCTTGTAATGTGCATGCGATGTATCACCGCCACCACCAATACAGGCATGCCGAACAAATGGAACATGCAATCATGAACAACAACAAAAATATGAATGAATGAATTTGATGTCAGTGTGTTGAGTGAAATCCACTCAACCTTTATGTGTCTGTGTGTGTGAGTAAAAGGGTTTAACACAAACGATTAACCATGACATCGTACCAAGAAGATAGGCTTTATCAAAGCACACACACATACAGACGTATAATTCTGTTAACAAATGCGATGGTGTGTGCGTGATTTAACATCAAAACATGGACAAATGTGTATGTAGGTGTGTGTGTATGTGTGTTTGAAGAAAATTTGCGACATTCGCCTCGACACCCTCATCTTGATATTTGTCATGACTGGGTCATAAAGGACATTAACTGATAACGAAGCAGTGCCTTCACACAAATAGTGTGGCATGCATGCATGGCATAGTAAAGCAACGACAACAACAACACCAACAAGGATAACAACAAAATTCACGCCTTAAAAGTAGGTTAAATGTTTTTGTTGTATTTTTTATTTATAAATTCTTTGCATGCACATGCAGTCGTAGCTAAACACCCAGCGTAGGGCAGACTTTGGCAAACCAAAGGCATTTCGAACAGCGTATATTTGTTTAAGAATATTTTTCTAGGGTCTATAAGAGGCGTGGATCTATTAAAGAATATTTTTCGGGGGTCCACACAAGGCGTGGATCTATTAATAAATATTTTTAGAGGTCCACACAAGGCGTGGATCTATTAATGAATATTTTTCGGGGGTCCACACAAGGCATGGATCTAATAATGAATATTTTTAGGGGGTCCACACATGGCGTGGATCTATTAATGAATATTTTTCAGAGGTCCATACAAGGCGTGGATCTATTAATGAATATTTTTCAGGGGTCCACACAAGGCACGGATCTATTAATGAATATTTTTCAGAGGTCCACACAAGGCGTGGACTTATTAAAGAATATTTTTCAGAGGTCCACACAAGGCGGGGATCTATTAATGAATATTTTTCAGGGGTCCAGACAAGGCGTGGATTTATTAAAGAATATAAGACAAGAATTTTTATGTGAGATGTGGTGTAGAGCATTCAAAAAAATCTCCTTCCAAACAACAACTTGCCTGTATTCCGAAAAAGCCATACATATATACATACATGTCTTGCCTGTTAACACACCCATACAACTGCATAAAGAAAAAAAGGAAACCAAAAAAAGCAGCACAACAGAATTAAAAACATACACACACACTCGCAAACATGCCCGCCAAATGTCAACGAAACAAACAAGCAAATATGCCAGATATACAAAAAACCACCAAGAGCAACAACAATGGTCATGTTCGCAAGATAAAAAAAAACTACAAACACCGACCGACGACAACTATTTGCAGCAATGCAACCCGACAACAATACAGAGCGAACATGGATCTGGTTTGTGTTCTTATTCTGTGTTGCCATTCTATTGTCCATACAAAACGTTTTTTAATTGTTTTCTTTGTCAGAGTTTTCCTCTTTGATGAGTTTTTGTTGCTGCTGGATTGTGTTCGTGAAAAACATATTTAAATTATTAAAGAAACACAAAAATGTGCGCTAGTAACTTGGGTACACATGGGCGGATGATTACATTTGATATCAAATTGAAAAAATATTCTTTAATAAATCCACGCCTCTTCTTAGGAGCCTTGAAAAAATATTCTTTAATAAATCCACGCCTCTTCTTAGGAGCCTTGAAAAAATATTCTTTAATAAAATAAATCCACGCCTCTTCTTAGGAGCCTTGAAAAAATATTCTTTAATAAATCCACGCCTCTTCTTAGGAGCCTTGAAAAAATATTCTTTAATAAATCCACGCCTCTTCTTAGGAGCCTTGAAAAAATATTCTTTAATAAATCCACGCCTCTTCTTAGGAGCCTTGAAAAAATATTCTTTAATAAATCCACGCCTCTTCTTAGGAGCCTTGAAAAAATATTCTTTAATAAATCCACGCCTCTTTGATGGACCCTTGAAAAAATATTCTTTAATAAATCCACGCCTCTTTGATGGACCCTTGAAAAAATATTCTTTAATAAATCCACGCCTCTTTGATGGACCCTTGAAAAAATATTCTTTAATAAATCCACGCCTCTTTGATGGACCCTTGAAAAAATATTCTTTAATAAATCCACGCCTCTTTGATGGACCCTTGAAAAAATATTCTTTAATAAATCCACGCCTCTTTTGCAGAGCCTTGAAAAAAATATTCTTTAATAAATCCACGCCTCTTTGATGGACCCTTGAAAAAATATTCTTTAATAAATCCACGCCTCTTTGATGGACCCTTGAAAAAATATTCTTTAATAAATCCACGCCTCTTTGATGGACCCTTGAAAAAATATTCTTTAATAAATCCACGCCTCTTTGATGGACCCTTGAAAAAATATTCTTTAATAAATCCACGCCTCTTTGATGGACCCTTGAAAAAATATTCTTTAATAAATCCACGCCTCTTTGATGGACCCTTGAAAAAATATTCTTTAATAAATCCACGCCTCTTTGATGGACCCTTGAAAAAATATTCTTTTAAATCCACGCCTCTTTGATGGACCCTTGAAAAAATATTCTTTAATAAATCCACGCCTCTTTGATGGACCCTTGAAAAAATATTCTTTAATAAATCCACGCCTCTTTGATGGACCCTTGAAAAAATATTCTTTAATAAATCCACGCCTCTTTGATGGACCCTTGAAAAAATATTCTTTAATAAATCCACGCCTCTTTGATGGACCCTTGAAAAAATATTCTTTAATAAATCCACGCCTCTTTGATGGACCCTTGAAAAAATATTCTTTAATAAATCCACGCCTCTTTGATGGACCCTTGAAAAAATATTCTTTAATAAATCCACGCCTCTTTGATGGACCCTTGAAAAAATATTCTTTAATAAATCCACGCCTCTTTGATGGACCCTTGAAAAAATATTCTTTAATAAATCCACGCCTCTTTGATGGACCCTTGAAAAAATATTCTTTAATAAATCCACGCCTCTTTGATGGACCCTTGAAAAAATATTCTTTAATAAATCCACGCCTCTTTGATGGACCCTTGAAAAAATATTCTTTAATAAATCCACGCCTCTTTGATGGACCCTTGAAAAAATATTCTTTAATAAATCCACGCCTCTTTGATGGACCCTTGAAAAAATATTCTTTAATAAATCCACGCCTCTTTGATGGACCCTTGAAAAAATATTCTTTAATAAATCCACGCCTCTTTGATGGACCCTTGAAAAAATATTCTTTAATAAATCCACGCCTCTTTGATGGACCCTTGAAAAAATATTCTTTAATAAATCCACGCCTCTTTGATGGACCCTTGAAAAAATATTCTTTAACAAATCCACGCCTCTTCTGAGGAGCCTTGAAAAAATATTCTTTAATAAATGCACGCATCTTATGGACTCTTAAAAATATTCGATAATAAAACCACGCCTATTTTTAAACCCTTAAAAACTTAGGGTCTTATATTGGCCCCTGAAAAAATATTATTTAGAAAAATTTTCCATCGTCCTCTTCCTCCAAAGATGACTAATCCATAGAGAACAAAAAAATCTGCATTCCGCTGCCGCTGCCAAATGAAATTCAACCCCAAAATTAAAAAATCACGACCAGTAATAAAAATAAAAATTATTAATTTCCTAAATTTCAAAATGCATTCATCTGAGAACAGAGAGGTACTGCGCCAGCTAGGCACACCAAATAATTGCAGTGCAAATTCATCCTCCATCCATCCATCAATGCAATCATCACCACACCTTCATTTCCCCAACAATCTGTGTTTCCTGTTTAACCTTCGACTTCACCTAGACATCCGCACACACACACGGCGAAAAGCCGTGAGGTGTGTATTTGTGTGTGTGCAGCGTGATTTCACACCGAAAACCTTGAATATCAAAACACAGAGAGAGATATGGTGGAAAACTGAAATTATTACTAAAACACAAATCGAACTGCAATGGCGGTGGGGTGAGTGTGTATGTATGTGTGCGTCTGTGTACATAAATTACTAATACACAAACAAACAGCATTTCATGGTAAACCGCATCCGAAACGAATGGCAAATCTCAACAGCTTCATTATGAGCATCGACGGCTTTGAAACACAACAACGAGAAGGACGCGATGGCCTTATCACCCTCCCATCAATAGTGACAGTAATTATGAAGAGATATTTCATCTGAATACACACACCAACACATTTACACATATATTTGTATCATAAATTATGATTATTTATTTTTCCAAATTCCAAGAAGTAAAATCGAGGGGGTCGAACCTTTCGCAATATTTAGTTAAAGGCAAAGGATTCTGGGATAGAGTATCCAGACCTCCCATCTAAACTAGATATCTTCCTCAGAAGGCGTACAAATTGACTGACAGTCCAGACATTCTCTTGACTAAACATCAATGGCATTCATCCATTCCAATTGCATTACTGTTTCATCTGTTTCACAATTGACCTCCATAGAAGGTTTCATCCGATTGCATTTGGGTTAGAGAGGAGTATGAGTACACCAGAGAGGTACATGTGTATATGTGTATCCGTGTATGTTCTGTTGGGGATAACCCCAAACATAACAACATTAACAGACTCATACGCTGTTGTTACAGCTGCTTTGATGTTGGTTTGTTTATGCGGCAACATCCTCCTTAACAGCATCATTTCCGCTCATGTCAATGATGGTTGCGGGTGGGGGGATCCATCTCTGTTATCTACAATGTTGTTGGTTTTATTGTCATGGTTACTTTTGTAATCTCGGAGGATGAAGAGTAATTTTTGTGAAGGACTGACTATTGGAGTGTGGTCATTCGAAGAATATTTTTCAAGGGCCCACAAGAGGCGTGGATTTATTAAAGAATATTTTTTCAAGGCTCTACAAAAGAGGCGTGGGCTCTACAAAAGAGGCGTGGATTTTTTAAAGAATATTTTTTCAAGGCTCTACAAAAGAGGCGTGGATTTTTTAAAGAATATTTTTTCAAGGCTCTACAAAAGAGGCGTGGATTTATTAAAGAATATTTTTTCAAGGCTCTACAAAAGAGGCGTGGATTTATTAAAGAATATTTTTTCAAGGCTCTACAAAAGAGGCGTGGATTTATTAAAGAATATTTTTTCAAGGCTCCTAAGAAGAGGCGTGGATTTATTAAAGAATATTTTTTCAAGGCTCCTAAGAAGAGGCGTGGATTTATTAAAGAATATTTTTTCAAGGCTCCTAAGAAGAGGCTAAGAAGAGGCCTAAGAAGAGGCGTGGATTTATTAAAGAATATTTTTTCAAGGCTCCTAAGAAGAGGCGTGGATTTATTAAAGAATATTTTTTCAAGGCTCCTAAGAAGAGGCGTGGATTTATTAAAGAATATTTTTTCAAGGCTCCTAAGAAGAGGCGTGGATTTATTAAAGAATATTTTTTTTCAAGGCTCCTAAGAAGAGGCGTGGATTTATTAAAGAATATTTTTTCAAGGCTCCTAAGAAGAGGCGTGGATTTATTAAAGAATATTTTTTCAAGGCTCCTAAGAAGAGGCGTGGATTTATTAAAGAATATTTTTTCAAGACTCTACAAAAGAGGCGTGGATTTATTAAAGAATATTTTTTCAAGACTCTACAAAAGAGGCGTGGATTTATTAAAGAATATTTTTTATGAAGTGCATCACTTCACACTGACATTGTGACACAGTTTCATTATCAAAATGACATAGTAAGGATGAAGGATGCTGTCAAGGACATTTACTTGATTTGAGATATTTTGTATTTATTATAAACAAAACACAAAATGAGCAAAACAACAATTTGAGGGACATATTCAATGGGTTTGTTTTGATACACAAATATGACTTCATATGGAAAATATTGGGTCCTCATCGGATAAGGTCAACATAACTAAAATGTTACTTTCTGATTTCCTGTAAATAGGACCGACGGGGTCTTCCATTAGAAGATCTACAGAGTCGTATAAGAAGTCACCCACAAGAAGACCTACTGAGTTTGCTATAAGAGGGCCTAATTGTCTTCTATAAGAGGACCTAATTATCTTTTATAGAAAGGCCTGATTGTAATCAATATGGAGGTGGACTTCTATATGAGTACTGCATTCAAATCTATAAGATGACCACTTGACCGAATGGTCTTCTATAAGAGGACCCAATGGTCTTCTATAAGAATTTCTATTGGGTCCTCCAAATAGGACTTAATTGGTCATCTTAAGTTGTACTAATGGTACTTATATGAGGAGACCCAACGAAGACCTTACTGGTTACTTCAATAAGAAAAATTATTTGCTCTTTCCATGACAAGATTTAGTATTTTATGAATTCGGTGGCAATCTTATATTCACCTTGATAACATTTATTGTTAATAACAAAATATATGAAAACCTTGAAAATATTTATTTTTCGTTATTTTCTTGTTGTTTTTTTTTTCATTGGAAAATAACAAAAGTTTTATCTGACCAGCTGGCTAAGCTTGTTTTAATTAATTTTTCCACACATCAACAAGATATGTATGTGAGTGTGTGTGTACATTGTGTTTTTTATTGTTCAAATTTTGATGGCCATCTAAACTTGTTTTTCTTAAATATTAGAAAAAAAGTAAAAGGTTATTAAAAACAATACACAACAAATTTTAATACGTCTTATGGAAAATAAAAAAATAAATAAAATTCGAAGGGATTGGAAAATATTTGTTAAAATAAAATTTAGGAAAAAAATTATTATCGGAATTAAAAAAAATAATTAAAAATAATAATAGCAAATTATAAAAAAATCAGGTTGGAAAATTTGGCTAGGACGTTGAGTACGTAGGAAAAACTATGTAGAAACATGGACAAATTGGTTGAGTGAACTTACTAAAGAATATTTTTTCAAGGGTCTACAGAAGAGGCGTGGATTTATTAAAGGTTATTTGTCAAGGGTCTAAAAACATGGAAAATTTGGTTGTAAACGTTTATGAAATCCTCAAGATGCCATAAATTTGATGCTAAACCAAATAGTGAATCCATATTGAAAAAATTTAGTAGGAATATTTGACACACACTAAGAATCCAAAATATAAAATTAGAAGCAATTCGGTGAACAACTGGTCTATTAGAAATGTATGTGAACATTTTTTTATTTCAAAAGTCAGGACTAAATTTACATCGAATTTTATTTTGATATATATACTGGGGACTCCAAAAATATAAAAAATAAATTTTAATTTATGGTGGAGGACATAAACATATAAAAAATAAATACTCACGTGAAATTCCAACCGAATTGAATCTGAAATATGATAAAGAAATTTCTATGTTAACATTAAATAAAATATATTTTGTAAAAGAGATTTTTCTATAATATTTCGAAATATCAAAAGAGGAAATAGACTTTTTTATTATACATCTCACATAAACCCAAAATCAAAGTTATATCCAAAATATTGAATAAAAAAATGTATTTATAATTAATTATTAAATTTTATTAGTTTACAATATGATATATGACAAATTAATAATTGTTTTCCTTTATCTCTTTATAATTTACAGTTGTCGAAATGGAGCGATGTGAAAGCCAACGAAGAAGGAGGTATGTATTGTTTCCAAAACATTTATTCACAATAATGAATGTCATTATCCAAACTACAGTGCCAAAATCACTCAAGTACTTCAAAGCTTTAGGATTAATCGTAAAATTACTACTTGCACAAAAAATGTCCCATTTGTTTATTATACAAAACCAAATCAGATTCGAATTCAGTGACTACTATTCCAATAGACTTTCGATCGTTTGAATGAAACTGGATAAAAATAATTTTTCTAATGTTTACACGTTATTTTCGGTGATTCGAGAAATATACTTTTTGTATGCGTTTTATATATAAATATATATATAAGGCAACTACGCACAAAATTATATTTAGGCAAATTCACCAAAGGTAAAATGTTGGAGTTGTGAGTAAATTACATTACAAAACCAGTAACCATGATACCCTTCACCACTTTGGGTATATTGCGCATATGTATCCGTACATTTGCATGTCAATGTTGCCTCGAAGGAACATACGCATGTCTTTCTGCAACCTATGATAAATTTAATTTCATTCGGGCAGATTTAGAGTGGGAGTCTGCGTACCATAGGGTAAATTTATGGAAAACGTTTTATAGCAAAATTTATACACGCTATTCGGTACGTCGCACTGATAAAAATTTTATTTCAATCAGACAGCCGTTCGAAATACATATGGAAACTATGGCCGCATCTGCACCAATTTCAACAAAACGCAATAACGTCATTCAAGTTCCAATTTGATACATTGTTCAAAATTTCGTGTTAATCGGATAAACATTAGGAGTTTGGAGCTGGAGGAATATGTGGGATCTACATAGAAATCTGAACCGATCTAAAACTTACCACACATCATTCTCGACACAATTTAGTACGCTGTGACAAATTTCGTGCAAATCCAAGGATATATAGGGACTTTGGGCACTATTTACCTAAAATCGGACGAAAATATATATGGGAGCTATATCTAAATCTGAACCGATTTTCACGAAATTTTACACACATCGTTCTAGACTTAATTCAGTATGCTATGCCAAATTTCGTGCAAATCGAAGGTTATATAGGAACTTTGGTGCACTATCACCTAAAATCGGACGAAAA
Organism: Musca vetustissima; assembly: GCF_032173495.1. Taxonomy (NCBI): domain Eukaryota; kingdom Metazoa; phylum Arthropoda; class Insecta; order Diptera; family Muscidae; genus Musca; species Musca vetustissima. The sequence goes on from NW_026888960.1 coordinate 25,000, forward strand.
TATATATGGGAGCTATATCTAAATCTGAACCGATTTTCACGAAATTTTACACACATCGTCCTAGACTTAATTCAGTATGCTATGCCAAATTTCGTGCACATCGAAGGATATATAGGGACTTTGGGGCACTATTTACCTAAAATCGGAGGAATATATATGGGAGCTATATCTAAATCTGAACCGATTTTTCTCAATTTCAATAGGGTTCGTCCTTGGGCCGAATAAGTGACCTGTGCCGAATTTCATACAATTCGGTTTATAAATACGACCTGTACTTGGTTTACAATTTAACATGGACAGACAGACGGACGGACGGACATGCATAAATCGACTTAATAAGCGATTCTATGCATATTCTCAAGAGGAACCATGTGTCTATCCCGTTTCCTTTTGCCTGTTACAAACATATGCACAAAGACATAATACCCTGTACCACAGTGTGGTGAAGGGTATAATTACACCGCATTCGGAATTCGTTATTTGGTTCGCCATCCTTAACGATATTGTAAAATAGTTTTTTATGGCTTTTATTCTGACTGCTAAAGTTTTGTTATTTTTTTGGCCAAACTTGGGGTATATGACCCGAAACGGCTGAAGCTAGAATCTTGAAATTTGGGGTGGGAGTCCAAATGTGTCAGATAAGGCTGGGTTTTTGGAAATTCGTTCTTAACGACACGAAAAGTACTAAATGTGGTACCATTTGTATTTAGCGGACCGGTAAAGCTAGAACTATAAAATTTGGTAGTGTAGAATAGACGTATCAAAGTGTTTTCTAAAAATTCAAATTATAAGTATCCGAAAAGTACTAAAATTGACTAAATTTAGTACAATTTTGTAGAAGCAGGCAAATGGCGTTAAGTTCGACCGAATCGAACTTTTACTACTACGCTCTACTAAGAGGTGGACATTCAAAATACTACATGATCTTGAACACAAGGAAAATGAAGAAGATTTATGCAATTAGGGTTAACATTATATGGGGACCATTAAACGGGGACCTATATTGATAATTTTTTGTAGTTATTATTCACACCTAATGAAAATTAAAATCACGATGAATATCGCAATATTTGAGATACAGCTTTGAAATGTTACACTGGCATTGATATTACTCCTAAGATGGTTGGTATTGCAAATGGGGTAGATCGGTCCATGTTTTGGTATAGCCCCCATATAACGGTACCCCCAAAATATTCGCTATTATGGATATTTTAAGCACGTTTTTCAACCGTATTTTCCTACGTTTGGTTCTCATTGAGTATCAAATCCTTATACCGAAAATGATTGATAGGGCAATTTAGGTTAGTCCCATATAATTATATTTCGGGGGTTTAGACAAGTTTTTCAACAGAATCTGCTGTAAATTGGTATTTTGAATTCACTTTGACAATTATAAATAATGTCCTATGTTTCGGAGTAGCTCCCCTATAACGGTATCCCACAATATTTGTATGGTTTGTAGAACATGTTTCTACTTGTCGTATGGTAGTAAATCTTCCTTCTAAAAAGTATTCATATTGATATATATTTTTTGGGGAACTTAAATACGTGTTTCAACCAATTTGGGAGTAATTAAATATTTTGAATTATCACTGAGTAGAAAATGTTCCTATCAACATTTTCCCATGTTTCTGGGTAGCCTCCATGTAATTGTACACCCATTATTCGGTACTTTGGGGATTTCTGTAACGTTTTTTTAAACTGAATTGCCTCTAATTTTCAGATTCGAATGGGGTGTCAAATCTTCCATCTAAACATGATCAATATTGGTTCACTTTTTAGGGAATAATGTACATCCAAAATTTCGGTATTTTGCATCAGCCAAATTAGTTGTAACTTTATATTTAGGATTATCATAGCAAAAATAATCAATATTGACCCAGGATTCTGGGTAGCCTCCATTATTTTGGGGTACTTGAGAATGTTTTTCAACCGAATTCGCTCTAATTTTTATGTGGTGTCAAATCTACTTACTTACTTTACTTACTTAGCTGGTTTGTTACAAAACGGTTGTTCCTAAGCTGAGCTTAAAAAAGATTTACAAGCCCGACGGTCTTGTGTGCATCACATCCAATTTGAAATATCATGTTCCGAGATGTTGTCTTTTATCTTGATCTTTCTATCGGATTCGGGGCCTTCCCCTTCTGCGTGACCCATCACTTGGCTAGCTTTTATATGCGTTTTGAGCTAGGACAGCCTCATCCTTTCTCCCAACATGACCTAGCCAACGTAGGTTTCAAATCTTCTTACAAAAATTTTTCAATACCATTTTTCAGTTTGGTATAGCTCCCATAGAATGGTACCACAATATTTTCGGTATTTTGAAAACATTAGCCGCATTTTCCATATAGTTTGGTACAAAGGGTTCTGATGTTTATATATAGATCCATCTTGTGATATAATACCACCTAAAAGTTCCGCTTCTTTTTCGGTATTAACTATTTTTGAACGGAATTATCTCATTGGAGTGGCTATAATTTGATATATCGGATTCCTGGTAAATAAAAAAATATAAATTAATATAGAACACTAACATAACATCATAATATAGTTCCCTATAAATGGCCCGATCGACCGACGGAATTTTGGATGGACCCCACGTGATGGAGGATATAAAACGTTAGGCCCGACTTTTTACTTGTTATTTCTGTAATAGTCCTACTCGTCGTGATGACTTCAATAATTTCAAGAACACTTTGATACTGAGATGCATTTTATTGTGGGGTATATTAGCTTTGGAGAAAAGAACAATCGAAAAATTTGACAACGAATTAAAATTAGACAATATCAAAAATATTGAAATGTAATCGGAAGAAGCAAGTATTTACATATTTACCCTCAACCTATGGTTTGCGGAAGTCTACGGAATTACATACAGGATTTATTTTTGTTATTGGGAGGTGTCAAAGAGAGTGGAACGATGGTTTCACCTTCGGACTTGATCTGGGTTTGGTACATATATTTGAATTAACAATATTTGGAGTGTTGAATTTAAAAAAAATGTACACTTTGGGAGAAGGAGTAGGCTAATGGTTCGCATTTTCGGAGACAATCTATTTACGATAAAAATATTACGTTGTGCAAAGTTTCGATATATTCGGTTTGCTTCATATGAGATGTAAAAATTTTGAAAACTGTTTAACCTTTGTGGCTAATGTACAGGTATAATTAAAATATCGGATTGTACAAAGTTTAGTTGTGCAATTTTGACCATTTTATGGAGGAGGTACCAGACGGAGTTGACCGACATTCCCCATCTTCGAACTTAAACTAAGTTTGGAAGAAATATTGCGATTTGATGAGATCGGTTATTCCCTACAAGAGTTATCGTGCGCTCTAGCCATACAGACAGATGGACGGATATTTGTAAATCAACTCCCAATTATCTCAAACTGATTTTCAAAACAGGTATAAAAGTGTTAGATGGTGTTGCCGACAGAAATATACCCTAAGCCTATTGTTTGCGGAGGTCTACGGAATAACACACAAGGATTTTATTATTCGCTTTATATAGGGTATATGTTTTTATTAAAAGAAAATTCGGATTTAATGTCGATCAAAGCGGATACCAATGGGAGTCATCTTCTACGAACTTGAACTAAGTTTGGTAGAAATATTACGATTTGCAAAGTTTTTAATGAAATCTGGTTCTCATTTCGAGAGTTATCGTGTGCACCAACCGGCCAGACCGACATACGGAAATTGGCTCCAAAATGTCTTAAGCGGATTTTGTCCAAAGAAACATGGGGTCTTAAACCAATATTTCAACATAAGACATAATACTGAGGGTATAAACATAAAATGCTGGGAAGTCCCATCACGCTAAAGTTGTAATCATGCCTAAGTCAATAAGAGTTTTAATCCCAAAAAACATGACACATATGTCAAGGTATGATTTGCGTCAAAATATCCAATGTCTGAACCATTACCATCAAATTCTATGAAGTGAATACCGCCGTTTTGTCCATATCAAATTGTTTATGAACATGTTTATTGGATCTGATTTATTTAAATTTAAATCGCACACACTAAAGTTTACACGATATGAAAATATGATGGCATAAAAATTTGCCATTGTTATCGGGTGGCATAACAAAATAAACAAATTTTTCTTGGCAAAAAGCAAAACAAAATGTGTTCTCAAAAAAGCCTACATTGCGGTTTCCACAAACGATTATTGCCTGAGTGTTGATTTACCGGCCACACACACAAAAACCATCAAAACGGCTAAATGGTTGCTTGTGTCCGCTGAATGGCGATCATAATGGCGGGAAAGAAAATCCACAACAAAATGTTAATAGTATTCATCCTCCATTCACCTCTCCGATACAGAAAAATAACCATAAATATTGTTTTCAGAATCCGATTTGCTTGAATTGAGTTTTTTCTATAGTTATATTTCCTTTTGGCGCTGGTGTTCACACTGCAGTCTCCCAAAAAAAAATGCTTCGCCAAAAAGTTTTTATGAATATATTTTTCATTTAAAGTGTTTTGTAAACAGCAGCATCGCATCGGATCGCTGCAGTAATGAATGCAGTTGCCTCTTGTTGACTTGTATTACATTTTATATATATTCCCCCACCCGCTCTCTTCTCTCGTTGTTACTCTTCCAATTGGCAATTTTTAATAAGGCTAAAAACTTTTGGGGATTTCTGTTTACGGCATTTGGTTTTGTTTTGGAATTTTCTGTTTTTCTCAAGAGTTTTGAAATTATGAATATTGGTGTCAAGTGAGTCAGAATGACTGTCGGCAAGTTGGGGTTGAAGAGTGAATGAATGATGATTGCAATGCGTACATATTTGAATTATTGCATTACATTGCATTGTAAATGCAATCAGAATGAGGGAATATTGGTGCATGGTTTAAGGGAGGAACAATTTTACAGAAGTCATGTTAGATCCAGATTTGAAACCCATTGAACAACTGAACCGCCAATTCGGTTAAAAACATGCCCAAAAATTATCGAATAATCGGTTATATTATGGGACCTACACCGACACTTAAGTCAATATTGATATTGTGGGGTAAGAAAATATTCTAACCACTGGGAATCCAAACTACAAAATTGCCAACCAAAATATCGAAATTTGGGATGTTCCCTAATAAGGGGGCTACCTTAAAATGAGACTAATGTTGATAATTTTGGTAGAAAGATTTGCTACCCTATGATAATATAAAATATTTAATCAAAAAGAAGCGACCAATGTTGATCATATTTGGTAAGAATATTTGCTATCGGATTTTTGCTAGCCCAAATTTCTCAAAATACCAAATAATAAGGATGACCCTTATATAGGCCCTAACCCGAAACTTGAATCAATATTGATCATTTTTGGTAGAAAGATTTGCTACCCTATGAGAACCCAACATAACAAATTACAATTAAACATATTAAAAAAGTGTCAGTCGGTGTTGCCGACAGATTTATACCCCCAGCCTATGGTTTGTGGGGGTCTAATAAAACACACGGGTTTTATTATTATAAGGTATATATAAGGTATATATTTTTATCAAATAGTTGACCATCTGTGGAGAGTTACCAGAAGAGGTTGCTCTTTAGAAATATATGTTTCAATGTTTTTGCACTTAGTCTAACCGAGGTAAAAACACAATGATGTGCAAAGTTTGAATCTAGTCGGATATTCCATTAGCTTGATATTGGATGAACAATTAGGTCCCATCTTCGGACATAATAAATTATTAAATTGTCAGGGTATTTTTTACTTATACTTGTGCAGTTTGTAATGCCGGGAAATATTGTTCGTAGACCCATCTCGACTAGCTAAGTCGATCTAGACATGTGTGTCGATCCATCCGTCCGTCTGTCCAATATAATTTATAAACACGATACAGGCCACAGTTATGAACCAATCTTCAAGAAAATATTCATGTAGGATGGGTTCTGGTCAATGAAGGCCTCTATTGTTATACCCTCATCCTTTACGCTAATGAGGGTATATGGGAAATTACAAAATTCTTTTAAAATTTCATTAAAAAAATTTTGAAAAATTTTTTTGCGAGCACATTTATGATTTTTGGTACATAGGTTAAGAAAAATATGCTGATTCGAAATCTGTTCGCGTTCACAAATTCGGATGCTGCGCACAAAAGTTATAGCGGTTTTAAATCTTGTATTTCAAATATAAATTAAATGGATTCCTATTCGTTGTAATTCGCGAATTTCTTCACAAATGCTTAAACACCATTGTTTTCTTTGCATACTAGTCAAATCACACTGAAATACGGTTTAATAGTCGCGAAAAAACAAATAGAAACATGAAGATATCGGAAAATTAAAATAATTAAATTTTGAATTAAAACAATTTTTTTTTTTAATTTTCGATTTTTTTAGTATGGTTAAGAGGATACGGTTTTGCCTTAATCTTCTAAAATATACGACGCTTTCTTCTGCAAATTCTTTTAGATGGTTGTTAAATATCGGTAGATTCATCTGATACGAGTTTCGACGTCATTAATGGCCAAATATATTGCACTTACAATACATAAAAATTATCAATATTGAAAAGCTTGCAATTCGCGAATTAGTTGAAATCAGTTGATGCGCATGCGATTTTCGTATAAACCGAATCAATGTCTTTCAATAATTATGAATTTTTCGATGTTTAATATAGCGGTCAAAGTGTGCCACTCGATGCACTTTACTATGCAAAAACCCTAAAAATGGCTAAAAATCACGCAACGTGCATACGATTTTTATGCGCATCCGATTTCAGTAATCTCCTATGAAAATACACAAAAGGACACCTATTTTAAAAAGATCGGTTAAGAACCGCGGATGTGCCTCCACAATCAATTTTGGATAAAGTACGCATATTATTCGCGTATCGATGAATTTTTGACCTATTTCCACACAGATTCGCGAATTTGACAATACAAGCATAAATGCATGTAAAATTAATTCGAAGAAAACCGCGATTATTTACGCGAATTTGTCAAAATAAGTTTTTGCAGTTTTTCCCACATTCAAGGTACCTGTATCCGCCGTTTTATTGGGCGGAATTGAACATGAATGGGCTCATTAGATCCGGCACGTAAAAAAACCAAAATCACGCGGGGTTCCACGGAATTTGAATGGAGTTTGTTAATTTTAGACTCAAAAAATATGTTTTTTATAAAAATTTACGCACCAAATTTTCGTCTTTGGAACCCAATTGCAAATAAGCTACAGTGAGCACATTCATGAGATATACACTAAACGAAGCAGAATCACGAGTTCTACAATCCTATAATTTGTTTATTCTATTATCTGGATGCGCATCCTAATTATAAGAAAAATTAAAAAAACACGGAAAATCCGGCTTCAAAATGTCAGCATCCATTTTGGGTGGATGCAGTGATTACATCGAAAAATCATACATTAGAACCATATTGTCCATGGGGTATTCTGCAACTTAGTCACTGATCACATGTGCGTGCGTTGTGTAGTTTAGCCACAAATCAGGAAGGAACACAAAAAAAACTCGTTGGCTTCAACACATTTTCACCCATTTTTTTACATTACCACCATCACAGCTTCCACGCAGCTTATTATTTATTACCAATATTTTAAGATTTTGACAAGAACACTTCATTTTATAGAATTGAATTTTAATTATATGCAATATGTTCATATTTCGCGAGTTATAACCTTGCAAACCTCAGCTTCAAGGAATTTAAAAGATTTTTGTAATTTCCCATATACACTTTGATACGGTGAAAATGTGCCTCATCGAAATATTGGTTTTAGACCCCATGATTCTTTGGACCAAATCCGTTTCAGAAAATTTGGAGTCGATTTAGCCATGTCCGTTTGTCTGTCTGGCTGGCTGGTGCGCACGATAACTCTCGAAGCCATCAACCGATTTCATTCAAACTTTGCAAATCTTAATAATTCGTCCAAACTTAGTTATAGTTCGAAGATGGGGAATATCGGTCCACTCCTTCTGGTACACTCCTTCTGGTACACACCTTCTGGTACACTCCTTCTGGTACACTCCTTCTGGTCTTTCGAAGATTTTTTTCCAAACAAGAGCTGCTTGCGCAAGTACCCATGTTTCAGATTCATATAACAGCACGGGTAGTATCAGCGTCTTGTAAAGTGTGAGTTTGGTCTGACGAGAGGTGGCCTTGTTTCTAAACTGCTTACTTAAACCATAGTAGCCTCTGTTGGTCATCACAATCCTTCTCCGAATTTTGAAAACTGATGTCATTCGTTTTATTTATGGCGGTACCAAGATATATAAAATCTTTAACTACCTCGAAGCTGTAGTTCTCAAGTTCCACAGTTGGTCCGAGTCTACTGGACGTCTTGCGCGTTGATACCATCAGCTTGGTCTTCTCGCCGTTTACTGCCAGACCCAATTTAGCAGACTCCTTCTCAATTTGTTCAAAGGCGGCTGTTACCGCTAGCAATGTTCGACCCATTATATCGATGTCATCGGCGTAGGCGAGTAACATGTGTTGTTTGGTGTACAGAGTGCCATTTCTGTTCACCTTTGTTTGCGTCACGTATGACCTTTTCCAGCAGAATGTTAAAAAGATCACACGACAAACGGTCACCTTGTCTGAATCCTCGTTCGGTATTGAAGGGCTCCGATAGGTCCTTTCCAACTTTAACTGCTGACCTTGTGCCACTTAAAGTTATCCTGCATAGCCGTATTAATTTTGCAGGAATGCCGACCGTAGACATGGCTTTAAACACCTCTGAACGGATAGGGCTGTCGAATGCAGCTTTATAGTCGACGAATAGGAGGTATGTGTCGATGTGTTTTTCGTGGGTCTTTTCCAGGATTTGGCGCAGAGTGAAAATCTGGTCAATGGTGGATTTGCCAGGTCTGAAGCTGCATTGGTATGGTCTAATAATGTCATTGACCATTGGCTTCAATTGTTCACACAGCACACTGGATAGCACTTTATATGCGATGGGAAGAAGGCTAATTGATTTATAGTTAGCACATATCGTCTTGTCTCATTTTTTGTGCACTGGACACAGGATGCTGAGGTTCCAATCATTGGGCATGCATTCCTCTAGCCAAATGGTACTAATCAACTGCTGCATGCGCCTGACCAGCATGCGGCCAACAGGCTTGAATAGTTCGGCAGGTAACCCATCGGCTCCTGTTGCTTTATTGTTATTCAGCCGATTAATGACCTCATCTTGGCTATGTGGCATATATTCTATATCTTCATCTCTTATTGGTTCTGGGGTATCTTCTTCACCGCCTCTATTTGGCTTTTCAAAATGCTCCTTCCAGATCCTCAACACGCTGTCTGTATCTGTCACCAGGTTTCCTTCTTCATCTCTACAGGAGGATGTGTCTGCACCAAACCTTCGGTTTGGTGTTTTACTCGTTGGTAAAATTTCCGGACTTCATTCTGACTCCTGTACATCTCGAATTGCCCACGCTCATGTTTTTCTTCAGCTTTCTTCTTTTTTTCTAAAAACACGTTTCTCCTCTCCTTTTCTCACGATAATTCTCCATCGCATTACGTGTTGCTACTGTCTGCAGGGTTGCCCTATACGCTGTGTTTTTTACACCAGTAGCATTACGACACTCCTGATCGTACCATGGGTTTCTTGGCGGTTTTTGATTGAAATTTGATATAGGTTTAAATGAACCATATCTAATTTCCATATTCACTAATGGAAATATCTCTCACCTCAAAAACCTAATGGTTTTGCATGGTTTCCGACGTACGTATTATACGTCACAGTTTCTTATAATAGATTTTGGTCATCGCAGGCTATTTAGGAGATCACATGTCTGCAATCAAATCGAATGAGGATTTTTTTTTGTGAAATATATCCTTCTGCTAGATATAGTCAGAGTGCGTCTTTTTCGACCTTATTTTCTTAAACCGTAATCTAAATACCACAAGACGAGATTTGTTGGTCATTCCAAATATTCTATAAAAATGTCCCTGTTAAGATTCTAGATTGTGTCTCCAAATATAAAAATCGATATTCGTATGTTTTCATCATTCTTTGGCACTTTTAACCTATCCTTTCTCAAAATACCCTATATCTACGAGCACTAATAAATTTCATAAAAATTCTTAGATTATGAATGATTTTTATTCTTTTAAACAGGATATGTATACATACATATATAGCTTAAACTGCCATACAAATATAACACAGGCACATACGTGCTTCTATAAATATATAATGAAAAAAAGTTGAAAAGCAGAACTCCTTTTCAATAATTAAATAGTTGTCGTGCAATGAACTTTTTTATTGGTGTTGCTGTTGTTGTTGTTCAATACAAACTTATGGGGTTGTAGGGCGTCAATATGTAGAAACAAATATGCCGATGATGATGACGATGGTATAGTCCTATGACAACAGGATAAAACGTGGCATAGGTCGTGGCTGTAATTGCAATTTAAAACAGGAGCGTAGCTCTCTACACTATGAAAACAGTAGGCAAAGAGTGGGTTCAATAATCATTGGATATTACCAATATATCCAATAGGCCCAAAAATTCTTTATAAATTTAAATTTCTATTTTAAATGAAATTCTTCCTTTCCTGTGTTGATCCTTCTACACCTCTGTACAAAGGAAAAGTGCAAAAGTGTACTTTGGGACATTTTTTTTGTCATGCCATGAATGAATGAAAAATTTCATACGTTCCTATTCATGGTTGGAGACAATGATGAGAGGAATTCTCTTGAAAATACTCAAAACCAATACATATACACACTCATACCATATGCACACACATACATTACAACCAATGTAATTTTTAAATTACAACCAACCGACCGTCCCGAACCACTCATACACACTCGATGGCGATGATGATGATCCTTTGAGTATTTTTTATTGATTGACCTCAAAACCCCGTGACAAAAAATGGCAATAACAACAACAGCTACTCGTACACTTGGTGAGAATGTGGACAGGCTGAGAGGAGGTGTTTGAAGAGATTAACAGGGGAAAACAATATGTCTGGCATTTACTGGCCAAGTGAATAAAAAATAACAACAATAGAAATAAAAAACAAAAGTTAAAAGTTGACAAGTGTAAATTCAATTCAATACACAATTCAATGATTTGTTCTGTGTGAAGAATTCCGAGAACAAAAGTACAACAACTACTTGACATACATATGAGAGATCAAAAGCCAAAAAGGACATACGTAATTTGCTTATGTAAAATATTTTCATGGAAATCAAATGAAAGGCATAGCATTTGCGGAAAACAAAGGATCAAATATTTGTTCAAGGATCAGAGGAAACACTTGTATCCACGCCTATTGTAGTACTTTTCAAAAATATTATTTAAACAATCCACGCCACTTATAAAACTTGAACAAAATATTACTTCAAAAATCCACAACCATCTTAGACGCTTAAAAATTGGTTTTCAAATATTCGGGCTTCATAATCCCCGTCTATCTTAGAATCCTAAAAAATTTAAGACTCCTAAAAATTTAAAAACAGTAAGGAAAGTAGCAAAGTCGGACTGGACCGACTATATGATACCCTTCACCACTTTGCGTATATTGTACATATGTATCCTTACAATTACATGTCAATGTTCTGCAACCTATGACAAATTTAATTTCATTAGGGCAGATTTACAGTCGACTGCGTACCATGGGACAAATTTATGAAAAACGATTATGAAAAACGCGCTGTTAAGAATTTAATTTCAGTCAGACACCCGTTCGAAATACATATGGAAGCTATGGCTGCATCTGTACCAATCAAAACGCAATAACGTCTTTCAAGTCTCAATTTGATACGTTGTGCAAAGTTTCGTGTTAATCGGACAAACATTAGACGTTTGGTGCCCCATTTAGGTAAAATCGGTCGAATATATATATATATATATATATATATGGGAGCTATATCTAAATCGGAAACGATTTTTATGAAATTTAACACACACCGTTCGAGACTTAATTCAGTACGCTATGCCAAATTTCGTGCAAATCGAATGATATATGCGGACTTTGGTGCACAATTACAATAAATCGGACGAAATATATATGGGAGCTATATCTAAATATGAACCGATTATTACGAAATTTAACACACATCTTTCTAGGCTTAACTCAGTACTCTATACCAAATTTCGTGCAAATCGAAGGATATATAAGAACTTTGGTGCACCATTTACATTAAATCGGTCGAAACTATATATGGGAGCTATATCGAAATACGAACCGATTTTCCCGAAACTTCCCACTCATCATTCTAGACTCATTTCAGTACCCTCTGCCAAATTTCGTGCAAATCGAAGGGTATATAGGGACTTTGGTACACCATTTACCTAAAATCGGACGAAAATATATATGGGAGCTATATCTAAATCTGAACCGATTTTTCCCAATTTCAATAGGGTTCGTCCTTAGACCAAATAGGTGAGCTGTGCCAAATTTCATCCAATTCGGATCATAAATGTTGCCTGTTCTTTAACATGGACATGCATAAATCGACTCAGAAAGTGATTCTATGCATATTCTCAAAAGGCACCGTGGGTCTATCTCGTTTCCTTTTGCCTGTTACAAACATATGCCCACAGACATAATACTCTGTACCACAGTGTGGTGAAGGGTATAAATATTCACATCTCTTATAGACCCTTGAAAAAATATATTTTAAAAATCCATGAAAAATATGTTATAAAAATTCACTGCTCTTACAGACCCTTAAAAATATATTTAAAAAATCCACGCCTCCTGTGGACCCTTGGAAAAATATTATTTTTAAATCAACGCCTCTTATAGATCCTGACCCCAAAATATATTCTTTAAAAATCCTAGGACCAAAAGCCTCTTATAGACCCCAAAAAATATTCTTAAAAAACAAGCCTCTTATAGACGACGCCTCTTGTGGACCTTTGAAAAAATATTCTTTAAAAAATACACCCCTACTGTAGTCCTTGAAAAAATATGCGTGTCTTTCTTTATTGTTAATAAAATTATTTTAAAAAAATCCACGCTTCCTATATACCATCAAAAATATTATTTAAAAAACTTGGGTCTCATATCGACCCCCGAAAAATATTTAAACAAGTAAAAAAGTGTCAGTCGGCGTTGCCGACATAACCATAACCTATGGTTTGGGAGAATGTTTTCGGAGTTACACGGATTTAGTACACAGTAGTACTTATTTCCAAAATCTCCTTCCTACCCCAAACCTACACTCCCACAGTGATCCTAAATCCAAGTTTCAGGATTCCAACACTATTGGAAAATTTCCTACATACCCCAATCCTACACCCCCACAGTCATCCTAAATCCAAGTTTCAGGATTCCAACTTTATCGGTTGACCCACAATTCAAATTGTACCAAATTTAGTACACAGTGGTATGAATTTCCAAAACTTCCTACTTAACCCAAACCAACACTCCCACATTCATCCTAAATCCAAGTTTCTGTATTCAAACTCTATCAGTTCACCCACAATTGAAATTGTACCAAATTTAGTACACAATAGTACTTATTTCCAAAATCTCCTTCCTACCCTAAACCTACACTCCAACATTCATCCTAAATCCAAGTTTCAGGATTCCAACTCTATTGGTTCACCCACAATTCAAATTGTACCAAATTTAGTACACAGTAGTACCAAATTCCAAAACTTCCTACATACCCCAATCCAAGTTTCAGGATTCCAACTCTATTGGTGCACCCGCAATTTAAATTGTACTAAATTTAGTACACAATAGTACTAATTTCCAAAATTTCCTACATACCCCAATCCTACACCCCCACAGTCATCCTAAATCCAAGTTTCAGGATTCCAACTTTATCTGTTGACCCACAATTCAAATTGTACCATATTTAGTACACAGTGGTACGATTTCCAAAACCTCCTTTCTAACCCAAACCTACACTCCCACAGTGATCCAACTCTATTGGTGCACTCGCAATTTAAATTGTACCAAATTTAGTACAGGGTAGTACGAATTTCCAAAATTTCCTACATACCCCAATCCCACACCCCCACAGTCATACTAAATCCAAGTTTCAGGATTCCAACTTTATCGGTTGAGCCACAATTCAAATTGTACCAAATTTAGTACACAGTGGTACGAATTTCCAAAACTCCCTACTTAACCCAAACCAAACCCCCCACAGTGATCCTAATTCTAAGTTTCAGGATTCAAACTCTATCAGTTCACCCGCAATTCAAATTGTACCAAATTTAGTACACGGTAGTACGAATTTCCAAAACTCCCTACTTAACCCAAACCAAACCCCCCACAGTGATCCTAAAACTAAGTTTCAGGATTCCAACTCTATTGGTGCACCCGCAATTTAAATTGTACTAAATTTAGTACACAATAGTACGAATTTCCAAAATTTCCTACATACCCCAATCCTACACCCCCACAGTCATCCTAAATCCAAGTTTCAGGATTCCAACTTTATCTGTTGACCCACAATTCAAATTGTACCATATTTAGTACACAGTGGTACGAATTTCCAAAACATCCTACATACCCCAATCCTACACCTCCTCAGTGATCCTAAATCCAAGTTTTAGCATTCCAACTTTATCGGTTGACCCACAATTCAAATTGTACCAAATTTAGTACACAGTGGTACGAATTTCCAAAACTTCCTACACATTTCAATCTTACACCTCCACAGTGATTCTGACTCCAAATTTCATGATTCTAGCTCTATTGGTTCATCTAAAATTCAAATTGTACCAAATTTAGTACCCATAATTATTAATTTGTTAAACTGAATCCTGACCCTAATCCTATATCCCTACAATGATCCTCTAACTCCAAATGTCATTGTTCTAGCTCTATCGGTTCACCTACATCCAAGTTGTACCAATTGCAGTACGATTTAGTACTTTACGTACACATAAGTAAATAATTTCAAAAACTACGTACATATCCCAATCCTACGTACATATCCCAATCCGACGATAATGTACTTTCAATTTTCAGGATTCCAGGTCGATTTTTACCACCAAATCAAATTTGTACCAAATATAGTACCATATAGTACTTTTCGTATACATGAGTACACGCTTTCCAAACGCTCCTCATATCGACCCACTTCTCAACCTTAATTTGCATTCCAAATTTCAAGTTTTTAGCTCAATCCATTCACATGCTACGAAATTGTACTAAATTTAGTACATTTCAGTACTTTTCGAATAATTATAGTTCGAATTTCCAAAAAGCCTACACTCCAACAGTGACCCTAAATCCAAATTTCAGAGTTCTAGCTCTACTGATTCGCCAAATACAAATGATACCATATTTAGTACTTTTCGTACCGTTCTAGTACGAATTTCCAAAAACCCAGCCTTATCTAACACCTTTGGTCCTAGAATAACCCTCACCTAAAATTTCATTTATTTATTAGTAAAGATTGACCCTTTTTGGAGAAGGTACCAGAGGAGAGGGCCAACGAGACCCAACATCGGACTTGATCTAGGCTTGGTAAAGATAATATCTTGCACAAAGGTTGGTTTAAATCGTATAGTTCGTTCGCATGATAGGGTTTATAGTCCGTTCGCATGATATTGGGTTTATAAATATTTTTATTTTATAAAATTGTGACCCTTTGTGGGGAAGGTATCAGAAGGAGTGGAGCAATGGGTCCCATCTTCAAACTTGATCTAGGTTTAGTAAAGATAATAGGTTGTGAGAAGTTTGGTTCCAGTCGGACATTACATTCGTCTGAAACTGGATTTATAAATATTGGCAATTTTGACCCTTTGTGGGGGAGGTACGACAAGGAGTGGACCAATGGGTTCCATCTTCGGACTTGATCTGGGCCTGGTAAAGATAATAGCTTGTACAAAGTTTGGTTAAAATGGGATAGTCCGTTCGTATTGATATTATAAAATTATTTTATTGCAAAATTTTGACCATTTTCGTGGGTGAGGTACCAGAAGAAGTGGACCAATAATCCCCATATTCGAACCTGCACTAAATTTGGAAGAAATATAAAGATGTGCAAAATTTGGATGAAATCAGTTACCCCCTTCGAGTGCTATCGTGCACACCAGCCGATCAGACAGACAGGCGGTCAACGGATGGAACGGACGGACATTCGTAAATCGACTCAACAAAAATCCACTTTTCTTTTGTAGACCCTTGGAAAAATACCCTTTAATAAATCCATTTTATTATTTATCGTCCCAAACCCCGTATACCCTTTTCATTTTGTAGTTAAAATACTCGACATAAAATTATTTTCCATTTTTTCTGTTGTTGTTTTTATTTTGGTTTGTTTTTAATTTATGCAAAAATGCAACAATTGACCCAGATTTTCAATATTTTCCAAAATACTCACGATACCACTTTTCATGCATTCCTCCGTCCTCTCCCTTTTTATTTTATTATTTATTAACCCCTTTCATCACACGCATCCACTCACACACACGCACACACACCTCTTCAAAATTCGAGACGTACTCATTCCTTGAAATGTTCTGAAGCTGTTGTGTAGGTTGGTGTGCGCGGAGGAGGAGGTTAAGTGGGTCTGCACAATGCAACTCATTGTGGGACAATTGCGTTCGAGGAAATTTTTGTTCAGTTGTGGTTATTTTGTAAAGATTTATCAGGGGACTTTTTTAATGGATGTGAAATGTCTTCTTTTCTGGGGAAAATAATATTTTGCCGCACACACAGACACACCTCGGAACGCATAAAGTCAAATGTGTAGAAATTAATAATTTATACACCACAATAAGTAGCTACTAAATTTGTCAATGGAATTTTCTAATAGTTTTAATTTATTTATTTATTTATGACCACCTTGGGTGTATTTTGTGATGACAAAAATAAAAAAATATAATTCGATGAAAGGCCCAGGGGAATTTATTTACGTAGGAAAATTAATATAAAGTCATGGAAGCAATTGCGATGAAATATTGGTCGCAGAATCAAAGGAGTATTGGATAGGAAATATTCTTCTTAAATTTGCAAGGCTCTACAAAATATTAAAGAATATTTTTTCAAGGCTCTACAAAAGAGGCGTGGATTTATTAAAGACTATTTTTTCAAGGCTCTACAAAAGAGGCGTGGATTTTTTAAAGAATAGTTTTTCAAGGCTTATTAAAGAATAGTTTTTCAAGGCTCTACAAAAGAGGCGTGGATTTATTAAAGAATAGTTCTTCAAGGCTCTACAAAAAGAGGCGTGGATTTATTAAAGAATAGTTTTTCAAGGCTCTACAAAAGAGGCGTGGATTTATTAAAGAATAGTTTTTCAAGGCTCTACAAAAGAGGCGTGGATTTTTTAAAGAATATTTTTTCAAGCCTCTACAAAAGAGGCGTGGATTTATTAAAGAATAGTTCTTCAAGGCTCTACAAAAAGAGGCGTGGATTTATTAAAGAATAGTTTTTCAAGGCTCTACAAAAGAGGCGTGGATTTATTAAAGAATAGTTCTTCAAGGCTCTACAAAAAGAGGCGTGGATTTATTAAAGAATATTTTTTCAAGGCTCTACAAAAGAGGCGTGGATTTTTTAAAGAATATTTTTTCAAGGCTCTACAAAAGAGGCGTGGATTTATTAAAGAATAGTTTTTTAAGGCTCTACAAAAGAGGCGTGGATTTATTAAAGAATAGTTTTTTAAGGCTCTACAAAAAGAGGCGTGGATTTTTTAGTTTTTCAAGGCTCTACAAAAGAGGCGTGGATTTTTTAAAGAATATTTTTTCAAGCCTCTACAAAAGAGGCGTGGATTTTTTAAAGAATATTTTTTCAAGCCTCTACAAAAGAGGCGTGGATTTTTAAAGAATATTTTTTCAAGGCTCTACAAAAAGAGGCGTGGATTTTTAAAGAATATTTTTTCAAGGGTCTACAAAAGAGGCGTGGATTTTTTAAAGAATATTTTTTCAAGGGTCAAAAAGAGGCGTGGATTTTTAAAGAATATTTTTTCAAGGCTCTACAAAAGAGGCGTGGATTTTTTAAAGAATATTTTTTCAAGGCTCTACAAAAGAGGCGTGGATTTTTTAAAGAATATTTTTTCAAGGCTCTACAAAAGAGGCGTGGATTTTTTAAAGAATATTTTTTCAAGGCTCTACAAAAGAGGCGTGGATTTTTTAAAGAATATTTTTTCAAGGCTCTACAAAAGAGGCGTGGATTTTTTAAAGAATATTTTTTCAAGGCTCTACAAAAGAGGCGTGGATTTTTTAAAGAATATTTTTTCAAGGCTCTACAAAAGAGGCGTGGATTTTTTAAAGAATATTTTTTCAAGGCTCTACAAAAGAGGCGTGGATTTTTTAAAGAATATTTTTTCAAGGCTCTACAAAAGAGGCGTGGATTTTTTAAAGAATATTTTTTCAAGGCTCTACAAAAGAGGCGTGGATTTTTTAAAGAATATTTTTTCAAGGCTCTACAAAAGAGGCGTGGATTTTTTAAAGAATATTTTTTCAAGGCTCTACAAAAGAGGCGTGGATTTTTTAAAGAATATTTTTTCAAGGCTCTACAAAAGAGGCGTGGATTTTTTAAAGAATAAAAAAGAGGCGTGGATTTTTAAAGAATATTTTTTCAAGGCTCTACAAAAGAGGCGTGGATTTTTTAAAGAATATTTTTTCAAGGCTCCACAAAAGAGGCGTGGATTTTTTAAAGAATATTTTTTCAAGGCTCTACAAAAGAGGCGTGGATTTTTTAAAGAATATTTTTTCAAGGCTCTACAAAAAGAGGCGTGGATTTTTTATTAAAGAATATTTTTTCAAGGCTCTACAAAAAGAGGCGTGGATTTTTTAAAGAATATTTTTTCAAGGCTCTACAAAAGAGGCGTGGATTTTTTCAAGGCTCTACAAAAGAGGCGTGGATTTTTTAAAGAATATTTTTTCAAGGCTCTACAAAAGAGGCGTGGATTTTTTAAAGAATATTTTTTCAAGCCTCTACAAAAGAGGCGTGGATTTTTTAAAGAATATTTTTCAAGGCTCTACAAAAGAGGCGTGGATTTATTAAAGAATAGTTTTTCAAGGCTCTACAAAAAGAGGCGTGGATTTATTAAAGAATATTTTTTCAAGGCTCTACAAAAGAGGCGTGGATTTTTTAAAGAATATTTTTTCAAGCCTCTACAAAAGAGGCGTGGATTTTTTAAAGAATATTTTTTCAAGCCTCTACAAAAGAGGCGTGGATTTATTAAAGAATATTTTTTCAAGACTCTACAAAAGAGGCGTGGATTTATTAAAGAATATTTTTTCAAGACTCTACAAAAGAGGCGTGGATTTATTAAAGAATATTTTTTCAAGACTCTACAAAAGAGGCGTGGATTTATTAAAGAATATTTTTTCAAGGCTCTACAAAAGAGGCGTGGATTTATTAAAGAATATTTTTTCAAGGCTCGTGGATTTTTTAAAGAATACAAGCCTCTACAAAAGAGGCGTGGATTTTTTAAAGAATATTTTTTCAAGCCTCTACAAAAGAGGCGTGGATTTTTTAAAGAATATTTTTTCAAGCCTCTACAAAAGAGGCGTGGATTTTTTAAAGAATATTTTTTCAAGGCTCTACAAAAGAGGCGTGGATTTTTTAAAGAATATTTTTCAAGGGTCTATCAAGGAGGCGTGGATTTTTTAAAGAATATTTTTTCAAGCCTCTACAAAAGAGGCGTGGATTTTTTAAAGAATATTTTTTCAAGCCTCTACAAAAGAGGCGTGGATTTTTTAAAGAATATTTTTTCAAGCCTCTACAAAAGAGGCGTGGATTTTTTAAAGAATATTTTTTCAAGCCTCTACAAAAGAGGCGTGGATTTTTTAAAGAATATTTTTTCAAGCCTCTACAAAAGAGGCGTGGATTTTTTAAAGAATATTTTTTCAAGCCTCTACAAAAGAGGCGTGGATTTTTTAAAGAATATTTTTTCAAGCCTAGCCTCTACAAAAGAGGCGTGGATTTTTTAAAGAATATTTTTTCAAGCCTCTACAAAAGAGGCGTGGATTTTTTAAAGAATATTTTTTCAAGCCTCTACAAAAGAGGCGTGGATTTTTTAAAGAATATTTTTTCAAGCCTCTACAAAAGAGGCGTGGATTTTTTAAAGAATATTTTTTCAAGCCTCTACAAAAGAGGCGTGGATTTTTTAAAGAATATTTTTTCAAGCCTCTACAAAAGAGGCGTGGATTTTTTAAAGAATATTTTTTCAAGCCTCTACAAAAGAGGCGTGGATTTTTTAAAGAGGCGTGGATTTTTTAAAGAATTTTTTCAAGCCTCTACAAAAGAGGCGTGGATTTTTTAAAGAATATTTTTTCAAGCCTCTACAAAAGAGGCGTGGATTTTTTAAAGAATATTTTTTCAAGCCTCTACAAAAGAGGCGTGGATTTTTTAAAGAATATTTTTTCAAGGCTCTAGGCAAGGCGTGGATTTATTAAAGAATATTTTTTCAAGGCTCTAGGCAAGGCGTGGATTTATTAAAGAATATTTTTTCAAGGCTCTAGGCAAGGCGTGGATTTATTAAAGAATATTTTTTCAAGGCTCTAGGCAAGGCGTGGATTTATTAAAGAATATTTTTTCAAGGCTCTAGGCAAGGCGTGGATTTATTAAAGAATATTTTTTCAAGGCTCTAGGCAAGGCGTGGATTTATTAAAGAATATTTTTTCAAGGCTCTAGGCAAGGCGTGGATTTATTAAAGAATATTTTTTCAAGACCTAGGCAAGGCGTGGATTTATTACAGAATATTTTTTCAAGGCCTAGGCAAGGCGTGGATTTATTACAGAATATTTTTTCAAGACCTAGGCAAGGCGTGGATTTATTACAGAATATTTTTTCAAGACCTAGGCAAGGCGTGGATTTATTACAGAATATTTTTTCAAGGCTCTAGGCAAGGCGTGGATTTATTAAAGAATATTTTTTCAAGGCTCTAGGCAAGGCGTGGATTTATTAAAGAATATTTTTTCAAGGCTCTAGGCAAGGCGTGGATTTATTAAAGAATATTTTTTCAAGGCTCTAGGCAAGGCGTGGATTTATTAAAGAATATTTTTTCAAGGCTCTAGGCAAGGCGTGGATTTATTAAAGAATATTTTTTCAAGGCTCTAGGCAAGGCGTGGATTTATTAAAGAATATTTTTTCAAGGCTCTAGGCAAGGCGTGGATTTATTAAAGAATATTTTTTCAAGGCTCTAGGCAAGGCGTGGATTTATTAAAGAATATTTTTTCAAGGCTCTAGGCAAGGCGTGGATTTATTAAAGAATATTTTTTCAAGGCTCTAGGCAAGGCGTGGATTTATTAAAGAATATTTTTTCAAGGCTCTAGGCAAGGCGTGGATTTATTAAAGAATATTTTTTCAAGGCTCTAGGCAAGGCGTGGATTTATTAAAGAATATTTTTTCAAGGCTCTAGGCAAGGCGTGGATTTATTAAAGAATATTTTTTCAAGGCTCTAGGCAAGGCGTGGATTTATTAAAGAATATTTTTTCAAGGCTCTAGGCAAGGCGTGGATTTATTAAAGAATATTTTTTCAAGGCTCTAGGCAAGGCGTGGATTTATTAAAGAATATTTTTTCAAGGCTCTAGGCAAGGCGTGGATTTATTAAAGAATATTTTTTCAAGGCTCTAGGCAAGGCGTGGATTTATTAAAGAATATTTTTTCAAGGCTCTAGGCAAGGCGTGGATTTATTAAAGAATATTTTTTCAAGGCTCTAGGCAAGGCGTGGATTTATTAAAGAATATTTTTTCAAGGCTCTAGGCAAGGCGTGGATTTATTAAAGAATATTTTTTCAAGGCTCTAGGCAAGGCGTGGATTTATTAAAGAATATTTTTTCAAGGCTCTAGGCAAGGCGTGGATTTATTAAAGAATATTTTTTCAAGGCTCTAGGCAAGGCGTGGATTTATTAAAGAATATTTTTTCAAGGCTCTAGGCAAGGCGTGGATTTATTAAAGAATATTTTTTCAAGGCTCTAGGCAAGGCGTGGATTTATTAAAGAATATTTTTTCAAGGCTCTAGGCAAGGCGTGGATTTATTAAAGAATATTTTTTCAAGGCTCTAGGCAAGGCGTGGATTTATTAAAGAATATTTTTTCAAGGCTCTAGGCAAGGCGTGGATTTATTAAAGAATATTTTTTCAAGGCTCTAGGCAAGGCGTGGATTTATTAAAGAATATTTTTTCAAGGCTCTAGGCAAGGCGTGGATTTATTAAAGAATATTTTTTCAAGGCTCTAGGCAAGGCGTGGATTTATTAAAGAATATTTTTTCAAGGCTCTAGGCAAGGCGTGGATTTATTAAAGAATATTTTTTCAAGGCTCTAGGCAAGGCGTGGATTTATTAAAGAATATTTTTTCAAGGCTCTAGGCAAGGCGTGGATTTATTAAAGAATATTTTTTCAAGGCTCTAGGCAAGGCGTGGATTTATTAAAGAATATATTTTCAAGGCTCCAGGCAAGGCGTGTATTTATTAAAGAATATTTTTTCAAGGCTCTAGGCAAGGCGTGGATTTATTAAAGAATATATTCTAGACAAGAACAGGTTCTAAATTCATGACAATTACGAGTTAATATGGGAATTCAGTTTTTGTTCAATTTGGATGCCCTCCAAATTGTCTGTTTTGATGGAAAATTAAGTGGCTTTTTCCAATGCATCCCCATATACACTGGAAAACCTTGAGCGATGACAAATCGAGCAATGTTTCATATTTGTTGAAAATAAATCATAGTTGTTTTTTTATTCTCCATATTCACATACATATTTCCAATCTAATCGAATTCGCAGTGAATCAGCATAATTTAATGTAATTTTACGCCATTCAATCAGAAAGTCATCATCGTCATCATCAGGATAATCATCATCATTATGATGATGATGAGGAAGCATGTCATCCGCAGCATGCAATTCGTATCATCAACTTCGACAAGAACATAATCAATGGCATGATGATAATAATCACAACAACAACTCCATTTTTAATATTTGAAATCAAGCAGTCACCCGAACATGCCTCCACATCATTCGCAAGATCCTAGGTATTATCCTTGGACCATGTCAGATTTTTTTTTATAGAAGAACTGCATTTAAATGCACATCAACTAGATGAAGGGGGTGTGTGTGTGTATTTGGCATATTCAATTTCCATTTATCTCCTCTTCTATCTCTAAATCGCAGATATTACTTTATCTTATCCCTCCATTTTTCTCCCCTTCTCTTTTCAGACGAAGGAAAAAAGTTACATTTTGTCAGCCCGGCACGCAGGAAATCTGTTCTGGCCCCCATTCTAAATAAAATCAAAAATGGCAATGATGCCAATGGCAGCGGTGGCGGCGGCAGTGATGGTGGTGGCAGTGCAACTGGCGGCAATGGCTCAGATACCGAAAAGAAATCCAATGCCACCGATAGTACGGGTCATATTAGTGTACAAATAGAACCGGCTAAAAAGGTCAAGGTAAGTTTTGTTGGATGCGAGCTCCACTGCTAGGTCTCGCGGTCTTTGATTCATGGCAAGTAACTGTCTGTATGTCGTAGTGTGTGTGTGTTTGTGTAGAGCGTGCGTGAAAATAGCGAAGCTGTACAAACACCAAAGCTACTACATCTGTTCTGACTGACTGACCGACCTTCATGTCTAAGAAGAGTTTTGTTGTTGTTGTTGCTGCTGTTTCAATTTAAATGTGTTTTTATTATTTCCAGCGCCACAGCATTCACGGCATGATGGAGGAGGAGAACATCATACGACCTCATCAGGAAATACGCCAATTGACATTGGAGGAGAAGAAATTTTTATTGGCCGTGGAACGAGGTGATATGGCTGGCACCCGAAGGTCAGTAAGCGAAACAAAAAATGGAAGTTAGGAAAACATAAAATAGAGACAATTTTTTTTGAAATCTTTTTAAAGAGGATTTAAAAAATATATTATATGGAAGCTATGGCAGCATTTGCACCAATTGAAAAAAAAAGTAACAACGTCATTGGTGTTAATCGACAATCATTAGGAGTTTGGTGCACCATATATATATATATCTATAAATGAACCGATTTTTCCGAAACTTACCACACATCAGTCTAGACTCAATTCAGTACGCTGTGCCAAATTTCATGCAAATCGAAAGATATTTAGGGACTTTGGTGCACTATTTGCCTTAAATCGGACGAAAATATATATATGGTAGCTATATCTAAATCTGAACTGATTTTCCCGAAACTCACCACTCATCATTCTAGGCTTAATTCCGTTCGCTGTGCCAAATTTCGAGCAAGTCGAAGAATATGTAGGGACTTTGGTGCACCATTTGCCTTAAATCGGACGAAAATGTATATGGGAGCTATATCTAAATCTGAACTGATTTTCCCGAAACTAACCACTCATCATTCTAGGCTTAATTCCGTTCGCTGTGCCAAATTTCGAACAAATCGGTAGATATTTAGGGACTTTGGTGCACCATTTACTATAAATCAGACGAAAATATATATGGGAGCTATATCTAAATCTGAACCGATTTTCACGAAACTTAACACACATCGTTCTACTCTTAATTCAGTACGCTATGCCAAATTTCGTGCAAATCGAAGAATATATTGGGACTTTCGTGCACCATTTGTCTTAAATCGGACGAAAATGTATATGGAAGCTATATCTAAATCTGAACCGATTTTCAGGAAACTTAACGCACATCATTCTATGCTTAATTCAGTATGATGTGCCAAATTTCATGCAAATCGTAAGATATTTAGGGACTTTGGTGCACTATCTACCTTAAATCGGACGAAAGTGTATATGGGAGCTATATCTAAATCTGAATCGATTTCAACGAAACTTAGCACACATTGTTCTAAAGTAAATTCGGTATGATGTGCCAAATTTCGTGCAAATCAAAGAATATATAGGGTACTTGGTGCACCATTAACATTAAATCGGACGACAATATATATGGGAGCTATATCTAAATCTGAACGGATTTTCATGAAACATAGCACACATCACTCTAGACACAATTCAGTACGATGTGCCAAATTTCGTGCAAATCGAAAATACATATGGGAGCTATATCAAAATCTGAACCGATTTTCACGAAACTTAACACACATCATTCTAGGCTTAATTCCGTTCGCTGTGCCAAATTTCGTGCAAATCGAA
This sequence comes from Musca vetustissima, assembly GCF_032173495.1. NCBI lineage: Eukaryota > Metazoa > Arthropoda > Insecta > Diptera > Muscidae > Musca > Musca vetustissima. The sequence goes on from NW_026888960.1 coordinate 49,984, forward strand.
GAATATATAGGGACTTTGGTGCACCATTTGCCTTAAATCGGACGAAATTGTATATGGGAGCTATATCTAAATCTGAACCGATTTTCCCGAAACTCGCCACTCATCATTCTAGGCTTAATTCAGTACGCTGTGCCAAATTTCGTGCAAATCGAAAAATATATATGGACTTCGGTGCACTATTTACATAAAATCGGACGAAAATATATACGGGAGCTATATCTAAATCTGAACCGATTTTCAGGAAACTTAACACACACCATTGTAGACCTAAATCATTAGGTTGTGCCAAATTTCGTGCATATCGAAAGATATATAGCGACCGTTTACATTAAATCGGACGAATATATATATATGGGAGCTATATCTAAATCTGAACCGATTTTTCCCTATTTCAATAGAGCTCGCCCTATGGCAAATTTCATCCAAATCGGATGATAAATGCGACCCGTACTTTGTTTACAATTTAACATCAACAGACGGGCGATCAGCCGGACGTGCATAAATCGACTCAGAAAGTGATTCTATGCATATTCTCAAAAGGAACCATGGGCCTATCTCGTTTCCTTTTGCCAGTTACAAACATATGCACAAAGACATAATACCCTGTACCACGTTGATTAGGAGGAATATTTTTTTGGAATCCTGGATTTAAAAAAAATCAGAACTGATCATGTGGCAACTTTTCCGCTTGAACAAAGCAGACGGCCAATTCTGCGGCATCACGTCGCCAGCAGAAGCTGTTAAAGCGTCCAAAATCAATGTTTTGGTGATGTCTTAATCAGAGTGGATAAATAGTTTTGGCAATTACTTGGAGCGCATGTATGAATGGAGAATACCCTCATGCATTGATATACGAAATTTCACTATTAGTCCCAAAAATGTATAATAGCCCTCCTATATATTTATTTCCGTCTATTGAAATCACAAAATTAATAATAGAGCTTTGAAGTTTTATACATACATTGCTACTACTCCTAGAATCTTTGGTATAGGCCCCGTATAAAGGAACACCCCAATATTTGGAATTTTAAGATCCAAATGTTGTTTATATTTTCAGAAAATTTATATATTTCTCTTTGAGTGGAAAATCTGCCATACCAAGCTTTATCAATGTACCAATCGTTTTTGTATATAACGGTAACCAAGATTTTTGGTATATAGGGGATTTCAGACAAGATCGTCCAAAATCGTCATGGGTCTTGTTCGGTATGTTCAAGGTACTAGTCCAATTTCTAACCTTGTAAGTGTCTGAGGGTAGTTATTTTGTTTCCTCTTAGTAATAAATTAACATGGCATAGTTCCGATATGTTCCGATAGATTTTAGGTAATGTGAATGTTCACCTCCTGGCGATGGGTATAAAATGTTAGGAATGGCGGAAATTGTTGTTTTATTTTTGAAGTATTTTTTTTTAATTTTTATTAATGTTTACAGAGGGACTATTCTTGCTTTTTTATGATATTATTTCAAAAACTATTATTTTTCCCCCAGAATGTTACAAAAGTCCCAAGACACCGATTACATTAACATAAACTGTGTGGATCCATTGGGACGGACAGCCCTGCTAATGGCCATTGATAATGAAAATCTTGAGATGGTAGAGCTGCTGATAAGCTACAATGTCGATACTAAAGATGCTTTATTACATTCCATATCTGAAGAATTTGTGGAGGCGGTAGAGGTACTGCTGGATCATGAGCATGTCACATTTACAATAGAAGGGAATCATGTAAGTAATGGATTCGGAAACAATACCTTTTTTAAATAATTGAACATATTAAAATATTACACAGAGTTGGGAATCATCACCCGAGGAAACGTCCACCTTTACACCGGACATAACACCACTGATCTTGGCGGCACATCGTGACAATTATGAGATCATTAAAATTCTATTAGATCGTGGTGCTGTACTGCCAATGCCTCATGATGTGCGGTAAATTTTTGAAGGAGGGTCATTGTTTGCAAGAATTTTGAAAATATTTCTTTTTCTCCTCTCCTAGCTGCGGCTGTGATGAATGTGTTCAATCCCGCCAGGAGGATTCCTTGCGCCACTCACGCTCCCGCATAAATGCCTATCGTGCTCTGGCCAGCCCTAGTTTAATTGCCTTGTCCTCAAAGGATCCTATTTTAACTGCATTTGAGCTATCGTGGGAATTGAGAAGATTGAGTTTTTTAGAACATGAATTTAAGGTAAGAGGTCGGAGGGTCAGGTCCATAACTTCCATGGAAGTAATATTTTTATTTATTTTTTATATTATTCCTCCAGAATGAATATCAGGAATTACGCAAACAATGCCAGGATTTTGCCACCGCTTTATTAGATCACACCCGCACCTCTCATGAATTGGAAATTTTACTAAATCACGATCCTACCGGTCCAGTTTATGAGCATGGCGAACGGATGCATTTAAATCGTTTAAAATTAGCCATTAAATTAAGACAAAAGAAGGTGAGTTCAGGAATGAACTTTAATTTTCAAATTTGTTATATTTGTATATGCAATCCGATTTTTTCCAGTTTGTTGCCCATTCGAATGTCCAACAGCTTCTGGCGAGCATATGGTACGAAGGATTACCAGGATTTCGCCGCAAAAATATGGCTTTACAAGCTTTAGATATTATTAGAATAGGTGAGTAATTGCGGATCTTTTGAAGAATATATTTTCAATGGGTCTATAGGAAAAAATAATTTCCAAGGGTCCACAGGAGGCGTGGATTTATTAAAGAATATTTTTCAAGGGTCCAAAGAGCTCTAGACAAGGCGTGTATTTTATAAATATTCTTTAAAAAATCCACGCCTTGTCTAGAGACTTTTGGACCCTAGAAAAATATTCTTTAAAAAATCCATGCCTTGTCTAAAGCCTTTTGGACCCTAGAAAAATATTCTTTAAAAAATCCATGCCTTGTCTAAAGCCTTTTGGACCCTAGAAAAATATTCTTTAAAAAATCCACGCCTTGTCTAGAGACTTTTGGACCCTAGAAAAATATTCTTAAATAAATCCACGCCTTGTCTAGAGACTTTTGGACCCTAGAAAAATATTCTTTAAAAAATCCACGCCTTGTCTAGAGACTTTTGGACCCTAGAAAAGTATTCTTAAATAAATCCACGCCTTGTCTAGAGACTTTTGGACCCTAGAAAAATATTCTTAAATAAATCCACGCCTTGTCTAGAGCCTTTTGGACCCTAGAAAAATATTCTTTAAAAAATCCACGCCTTGTCTAGAGCCTTTTGAACCCACAGGAGGCGTGGATTTATTTAAGAATATTTTTCTAGGGCCCAAAAGGCTCTAGACAAGGCGTGGATTTTTTAAGGAATATTTTTCAAGGGTCCAAAAGGCTTTAGACAAGGCATGGATTTTTAAAGAATATTTTTCTAGGGTCCAAAAGGCACTAGACAAGGCAAGGATTTTTTAAAGAATATTTTTCTAGGGTCCAAAAGGCTTTAGACAAGGCATGGATTTTTTAAAGAATATTTTTCTAGGGTCCAAAAGGCTTTAGACAAGGCATGGATTTTTTAAAGAATATTTTTCTAGGGTCCAAAAGGCTCTAGACAAGGCAAGGATTTTTTAAAGAATATTTTTCTAGGGTCCAAAAGGCTTTAGACAAGGCATGGATTTTTTAAAGAATATTTTTCTAGGGTCCAAAAGGCTCTAGACAAGGCGTGGATTTTTTAAAGAATATTTTTTCAAGGCTCTAGACAAGGCGTGGATTTTTTAAAGAATATTTTGTCAAGGCTCTAGGCAAGGCGTGGATTTTTTAAAGAATATTTTTCTAGGGTCCAAAAGGCTTTAGACAAGGCATGGATTTTTTAAAGAATATTTTTCTAGGGTCCAAAAGGCTTTAGACAAGGCATGGATTTTTTAAAGAATATTTTTCTAGGGTCCAAAAAGCTCTAGACAAGGCAAGGATTTTTTAAAGAATATTTTTCTAGGGTCCAAAAGGCTCTAGACAAGGCGTGGATTTTTTAAAGAATATTTTTTCAAGGCTCTAGGCAAGGCGTGGATTTTTTAAAGAATATTTTTTCAATATTTAGGCAAGGCGTGGATTTTTTAAAGAATATTTTTTCAAGGCTCTAGGCAAGGCGTGGATTTTTTAAAGAATATTTTTTCAAGGCTCTAGGCAAGGCGTGGATTTTTTAAAGAATATTTTTTCAAGGCTCTAGGCAAGGCGTGGATTTTTTAAAGAATATTTTTTCAAGGCTCTAGGCAAGGCGTGGATTTTTTAAAGAATATTTTTTCAAGGCTCTAGGCAAGGCGTGGATTTTTTAAAGAATATTTTTTCAAGGCTCTAGGCAAGGCGTGGATTTTTTAAAGAATATTTTTTCAAGGCTCTAGGCAAGGCGTGGATTTTTTAAAGAATATTTTTTCAAGGCTCTAGGCAAGGCGTGGATTTTTTAAAGAATATTTTTTCAAGGCTCTAGGCAAGGCGTGGATTTTTTAAAGAATATTTTTTCAAGGCTCTAGGCAAGGCGTGGATTTTTTAAAGAATATTTTTTCAAGGCTCTAGGTAAGGCGTGGATTTTTTAAAGAATATTTTTTCAAGGCTCTAGGCAAAGCGTGGATTTTTTAAAGAATATTTTTTCAAGGCTCTAGGCAAGGCGTGGATTTTTTAAAGAATATTTTTTCAAGGCTCTAGGCAAGGCGTGGATTTTTTTAAGAATATTTTTTCAAGGCTCTAGGCAAGGCGTGGATTTTTATAAGAATATTTTTTCAAGGCTCTAGGCAAGGCGTGGATTTTTTTAAGAATATTTTTTCAAGGCTCTAGGCAAGGCGTGGATTTTTTTAAGAATATTTTTTTAAAGCTCTAGGCAAGGCGTGGATTTTCTAAAAAATATTTTTTCAAGGCTCTAGGCAAGGCGTGGATTTTTTTAAGAATATTTTTTTAAAGCTCTAGGCAAGGCGTGGATTTTCTAAAAAATATTTTTTCAAGGCTCTAGGCAAGGCGTGGATTTTTTAAAGAATATTTTTTCAAGGCTCTAGACAAGGCGTGGATTTATTAAAGAATTTTTTTCAAGGCTCTAGGCAAGACGTGGATTTTTTAAAGAATATTTTTTCAAGGCTCTAGGCAAGGCGTGGATTTTTTAAAGAATATTTTTTCAAGGCTCTAGGCAAGGCGTGGATTTTTTAAAGAATATTTTTTCAAGGCTCTAGGCAAGGCGTGGATTTTTTAAAGAATATTTTTTCAAGGCTCTAGGCAAGGCGTGGATTTTTTAAAGAATATTTTTTCAAGGCTCTAGGCAAGGCGTGGATTTTTTAAAGAATATTTTTTCAAGGCTCTAGGCAAGGCGTGGATTTTTTAAAGAATATTTTTTCAAGGCTCTAGGCAAGGCGTGGATTTTTTAAAGAATATTTTTTCAAGGCTCTAGGCAAGGCGTGGATTTTTTAAAGAATATTTTTTCAAGGCTCTAGGCAAGGCGTGGATTTTTTAAAGAATATTTTTTCAAGGCTCTAGGCAAGGCGTGGATTTTTTAAAGAATATTTTTTCAAGGCTCTAGGCAAGGCGTGGATTTTTTAAAGAATATTTTTTCAAGGCTCTAGGCAAGGCGTGGATTTTTTAAAGAATATTTTTTCAAGGCTCTAGGCAAGGCGTGGATTTTTTAAAGAATATTTTTTCAAGGCTCTAGGCAAGGCGTGGATTTTTTAAAGAATATTTTTTCAAGGCTCTAGGCAAGGCGTGGATTTTTTAAAGAATATTTTTTCAAGGCTCTAGGCAAGGCGTGGATTTTTTAAAGAATATTTTTTCAAGGCTCTAGGCAAGGCGTGGATTTTTTAAAGAATATTTTTTCAAGGCTCTAGGCAAGGCGTGGATTTTTTAAAGAATATTTTTTCAAGGCTCTAGGCAAGGCGTGGATTTTTTAAAGAATATTTTTTCAAGGCTCTAGGCAAGGCGTGGATTTTTTAAAGAATATTTTTTCAAGGCTCTAGGCAAGGCGTGGATTTTTTAAAGAATATTTTTTCAAGGCTCTAGGCAAGGCGTGGATTTTTTAAAGAATATTTTTTCAAGGCTCTAGGCAAGGCGTGGATTTTTTAAAGAATATTTTTTCAAGGCTCTAGGCAAGGCGTGGATTTTTTAAAGAATATTTTTTCAAGGCTCTAGGCAAGGCGTGGATTTTTTAAAGAATATTTTTTCAAGGCTCTAGGCAAGGCGTGGATTTTTTAAAGAATATTTTTTCAAGGCTCTAGGCAAGGCGTGGATTTTTTAAAGAATATTTTTTCAAGGCTCTAGGCAAGGCGTGGATTTTTTAAAGAATATTTTTTCAAGGCTCTAGGCAAGGCGTGGATTTTTTAAAGAATATTTTTTCAAGGCTCTAGGCAAGGCGTGGATTTTTTAAAGAATATTTTTTCAAGGCTCTAGGCAAGGCGTGGATTTTTTAAAGAATATTTTTTCAAGGCTCTAGGCAAGGCGTGGATTTTTTAAAGAATATTTTTTCAAGGCTCTAGGCAAGGCGTGGATTTTTTAAAGAATATTTTTTCAAGGCTCTAGGCAAGGCGTGGATTTTTTAAAGAATATTTTTTCAAGGCTCTAGGCAAGGCGTGGATTTTTTAAAGAATATTTTTTCAAGGCTCTAGGCAAGGCGTGGATTTTTTAAAGAATATTTTTTCAAGGCTCTAGGCAAGGCGTGGATTTTTTAAAGAATATTTTTTCAAGGCTCTAGGCAAGGCGTGGATTTTTTAAAGAATATTTTTTCAAGGCTCTAGGCAAGGCGTGGATTTTTTAAAGAATATTTTTTCAAGGCTCTAGGCAAGGCGTGGATTTTTTAAAGAATATTTTTTCAAGGCTCTAGGCAAGGCGTGGATTTTTTAAAGAATATTTTTTCAAGGCTCTAGGCAAGGCGTGGATTTTTTAAAGAATATTTTTTCAAGGCTCTAGGCAAGGCGTGGATTTTTTAAAGAATATTTTTTCAAGGCTCTAGGCAAGGCGTGGATTTTTTAAAGAATATTTTTTCAAGGCTCTAGGCAAGGCGTGGATTTTTTAAAGAATATTTTTTCAAGGCTCTAGGCAAGGCGTGGATTTTTTAAAGAATATTTTTTCAAGGCTCTAGGCAAGGCGTGGATTTTTTAAAGAATATTTTTTCAAGGCTCTAGGCAAGGCGTGGATTTTTTAAAGAATATTTTTTCAAGGCTCTAGGCAAGGCGTGGATTTTTTAAAGAATATTTTTTCAAGGCTCTAGGCAAGGCGTGGATTTTTTAAAGAATATTTTTTCAAGGCTCTAGGCAAGGCGTGGATTTTTTAAAGAATATTTTTTCAAGGCTCTAGGCAAGGCGTGGATTTTTTAAAGAATATTTTTTCAAGACTCTAGGAAAGGCGTGGATTTTTTAAAGAATATTTTTTCAAGGCTCTAGGCAAGGCGTGGATTTTTTAAAGAATATTTTTTCAAGGCTCTAGGCAAGGCGTGGATTTTTTAAAGAATATTTTTTCAAGGCTCTAGGCAAGGCGAGGATTTCTTAAAGAATATTTTTTCAAGGCTCTAGGCAAGGCGAGGATTTTTTAAAGAATATTTTTTCAAGGCTCTAGGCAAGGCGTGGATTTTTTAAAGAATATGTTTTTCTTGCAGGTATGATGTTTCCCATATTTTCATTGGCCTATATATTGGCGCCCTATTCCAGCGTTGGCCAAACAATGCGTAAACCTTTTATAAAATTTATCTGTCACAGTGCCTCATATTTTACGTTTTTATGTAAGTAATGGAGCGCTTCGAAAATAGATCGGAAAATAATTCCATTTCATTTCCAGTTTTATTAATGCTGGCTTCGCAGCGTATTGAAACCTTTATCGGCGGCTGGTTCTGGTCGGATAGTAAAAATAGTATGGTCCATCAGGTGGAAGAACTGCCCACGAAGAGGGGAGCTAAACCCACCTTTATTGAGTGGCTGATATTGGCATGGGTTAGTGGTGAGTATGAGTACCCCTTCTACAGAAATAATTTCCCTATTGATTCCCTTTTTTCTAATTCAAGGTCTCATCTGGAGCGAAGTGAAACAGCTGTGGGACGTGGGTCTGCAAGAATATCTCAATGACATGTGGAATGTCATTGACTTCGTAACGAATTCCCTCTATGTGGCCACTGTCGCTTTGAGAGTGGTTTCCTTTTTTCAAGTACAAAAAGAAATGATCACGAATCCGCATGCCACCGATCTACCGCGTGAGCGTTGGGATGCCTGGGATCCAATGCTCATATCGGAAGGTCTATTTAGTGCGGCGAACATTTTCAGTAGCCTCAAATTGGTTTATATATTTTCGGTTAATCCACATTTGGGTCCACTGCAAGTGTCATTGTCCCGCATGGTCATGGATATTATGAAGTTCTTCTTTTTGTATGTCTTGGTATTGTTTGCGTTTGGGAGTGGTCTGAATCAGTTGCTGTGGTGAGTTGAAGGATGGGAGAGAGAGGGAGTTATAAAAAAAATTAATTAAATTAAAAAATTATCCTCAGGTACTATGCCGACTTGGAGAAGAAAAGATGCCCGGAGGTCTCACCCACAAATGTTCTGCTCAATATGAATGGTACCACCGATCCGAATGCCTGCATTGTGTGGCGTCGATTTTCCAAGTAGGTGGTGTTGAGCGGAATTTCTTCTTAATTTATACTGAACTTTTATTTTCTATTTCTCCGCAGCCTCTTCGAGACAACCCAAACCCTATTTTGGGCAGTCTTCGGCCTTATCGATTTGGACAGCTTCGAATTGGATGGCATTAAAATCTTTACCCGTTTTTGGGGTATGCTGATGTTTGGTACCTATTCGGTAATAAATATTGTGGTACTGCTGAATTTGCTAATAGCCATGATGAATCATTCGTATCAGCTGATATCGGTGGGTATTTTGGATTATACAAATTGGATCGGAATTAATTAAGAAATTTATTTTTCAGGAACGTGCCGATGTTGAGTGGAAGTTTGCTCGATCCAAGCTGTGGATAAGTTATTTTGAGGAGGGTGGCACCTGTCCACCGCCGTTTAATATTATACCAACACCCAAGTCAATATGGTATGCCTTCAAGTGGGGCAGAAGGGTGTTCTGTAGTGGTTCGTCGGCAGCAAGACGGGAGCATTTGAAGACAATAAGGGTAAGCGGATGTTTAAACAAATATTATTTCAAGGGTCCAAAAGAGGCGTGGATTTTTAAAGAATATTTTGTCAAGGTTCTGTAAAAGAGGCGTGGATTTTTAAAGAATATTTTTTCAAGGTTCTGTAGAAGAGGCGTGGATTTTTAAAGAATATTTTTTCAAGGTTCTGTAGAAGAGGCGTGGATTTTTAAAGAATATTTTTTCAAGGTTCTGTAGAAGAGGCGTGGATTTTTAAAGAATATTTTTTCAAGGTTCTGTAGAAGAGGCGTGGATTTTTAAAGAATATTTTTTCAAGGTTCTGTAGAAGAGGCGTGGATTTTTAAAGAATATTTTTTCAAGGTTCTGTAGAAGAGGCGTGGATTTTTAAAGAATATTTTTTCAAGGTTCTGTAGAAGAGGCGTGGATTTTTAAAGAATATTTTTTCAAGGTTCTGTAGAAGAGGCGTGGATTTTTAAAGAATATTTTTTCAAGGTTCTGTAGAAGAGGCGTGGATTTTTAAAGAATATTTTTTCAAGGTTCTGTAGAAGAGGCGTGGATTTTTAAAGAATATTTTTTCAAGGTTCTGTAGAAGAGGCGTGGATTTTTAAAGAATATTTTTTCAAGGTTCTGTAGAAGAGGCGTGGATTTTTAAAGAATATTTTTTCAAGGTTCTGTAGAAGAGGCGTGGATTTTTAAAGAATATTTTTTCAAGGTTCTGTAGAAGAGGCGTGGATTTTTAAAGAATATTTTTTCAAGGTTCTGTAGAAGAGGCGTGGATTTTTAAAGAATATTTTTTCAAGGTTCTGTAGAAGAGGCGTGGATTTTTAAAGAATATTTTTTCAAGGTTCTGTAGAAGAGGCGTGGATTTTTAAAGAATATTTTTTCAAGGTTCTGTAGAAGAGGCGTGGATTTTTAAAGAATATTTTTTCAAGGTTCTGTAGAAGAGGCGTGGATTTTTAAAGAATATTTTTTCAAGGTTCTGTAGAAGAGGCGTGGATTTTTAAAGAATATTTTTTCAAGGTTCTGTAGAAGAGGCGTGGATTTTTAAAGAATATTTTTTCAAGGTTCTGTAGAAGAGGCGTGGTTTTTTAAAGAATATTTTTCAAGGTTCTGTAGAAGAGGCGTGGTTTTTTAAAGAATATTTTTCAAGGTTCTGTAGAAGAGGCGTGATTTTTAAAGAATATTTTTCAAGGTTCTGTAGAAGAGGCGTGGTTTTTTAAAGAATATTTTTCAAGGTTCTGTAGAAGAGGCGTGATTTTTAAAGAATATTTTTCAAGGTTCTGTAGAAGAGGCGTGATTTTTAAAAATATTTTAAAAGGGCATTATGTTTCGGGGATTTTTAAAGAATAGGTTCTCTAAACAGTGTAATAATTTCTGTTTTTGGTTGCAGCGCAAAGCCCAACAGGCCAACGACCGGGACTTCAAATACCAACAAATCATGCGTAACCTGGTGAGACGTTATGTCACCGTGGAACAACGTAAGGCTGAATCCCAAGGTGTCACAGAAGATGATGTCAATGAGATTAAGCAGGACATTTCGGCATTCCGCTGCGAATTGGTGGAAATACTGAAAAATAGCGGCATGGATACAAATGTGTCGGCAGGACAGGGTGGAGGTGAGTATTACGAAGTATTTCAAATATTCGAAATATTAATTCTGGGTTCTTTCCCCTCAGGAGGTGGTAAAAAGAATCGCCAAAAGGAGCGTCGCCTCATGAAAGGTTTCAATATTGCCCCACCGGGGTCCACCGGCTCTTTGGCACCCGTTGCTGAATTTTCAACCTCGTTGGATAATTTCGAACAGCAACATGACATCCTATCCTCTACCCTTTCGAATTTGTTTACACCCAATTTCATGCAAAAGAAGGCTACCTTCTGTGCCAGTGATAGTTTCAACAGTATGGAGTCCCCACCCCCATCGCTGATATCCACTGTGAACACCGTGCAGTCGGCCAATAAATATAACAAATCTACCCTGAAACCCTACAATAAACGTATTGCGGGTCACAAAAAGAAATGGGGTACCCTAATCGAAGCAGCCAAGGTGGGTAATGTTTCGAAAATGTTGGGTCGTTCCAAATCGGAGGACTCTGTGTGCAATTCTTCGACAACATCTTCGCCTGTGCATGGCCAGGTGCGGGTGACCTACTCGCAGAATGGCCAAAGTTATTACAGCAGTAATTCGAATGACTCGACAACGGCAACACCGAACTATCCCACACCAATGGCGGCGGGACTGCCCACCATACGCAAAGACCACTTGAAACCTTTAAATGTTAATGGACCCACATTGGGTGGCTTGACAGCGGCCTTGAATGGATCGGGAAATTCCAGTGGTTCGCATTTCTTTCACACACCAACGGGTAAATGAAAATGATTTTTTTCTCCCAAATTTTTTGGAATTTTTGATTTTGGAAAATTGATTTTTGAATCCTTTAAAAAAGGATAACTAACAAAAAAATTTAAAACGCCCCAAGTAGTTGTAGGTGTTGTTGTATTTGCCTGAAGGTATGTAAATGTAAATTAATTTCCATTTTTCTTCTTCCTTTCGTTGTGGCGTACCTCTGTCGTATTGTTGTGTGCAAATTGTCGCTTTTCTTAGGTCTTACCGCTATTGCCGCTTTAAAAAAGAAACGCAAGAAATTCTCATCGAGTAAAAATATTTGCCCCGTTACCGAATCCATATCGACTTCGAATGCTGCGGATCTATTAAACGATAAGGTTTTGTATATTTGTACCTGATAACAGATTTTTTCTGTGTTCCTTTGATTTTAAATCCACGAAATTTATTTTGTACTGCAACCACCACCATCACCACTACTACCAATACAACAAAGATTTGAAAATAATATTGAAAAAAAATTAATAATAAAGCTAACCAAAGTTTATTTCCAAACAAAGCACGTCTTACTACTACCACCAGCACCTTTATCTTCCCACAAAAAAATCCTCGTAAACCTAACCTAACATTTTGGTTAATTAGTGTAAGGTACCGTTAAGTTTAATTCAGATTTTGGATTTATTAAGAAATATTTTTAGGGGCCTATAGGAGGCGTGGATTTATTAAAGAATATTTTTCAAGGGCCAACTGAGGCGTGGATTTATTAAGGAATATTTTTTAAGGGCCAACTGAGGCGTGGATTTATTAAGGAATATTTTTCAAGGGCCAACTGAGGCGTGGATTTATTAAGGAATATTTTTCAAGGGCCAACTGAGGCGTGGATTTATTAAGGAATATTTTTAGGGGCCTATAGGAGGCGTGGATTTATTAAGGAATATTTTTAGGGGCCTATAGGAGGCGTGGATTTATTAAGGAATATTTTTAGGGGCCTATAGGAGGCGTGGATTTATTAAGGAATATTTTTAGGGGCCTATAGGAGGCGTGGATTTATTAAGGAATATTTTAAGGTCATCCTGAGCTTCTGAGGCGTGGACTTATTAAGGAATATTTTAAGGTCATCCTGAGCTCCATAGGCGTGGATTTATTAAGGAATATTTTAAGGGTTCATCGGAGACCTACATTTATTAAGGAGTATTTTAAGGGTTCATCGGAGACCTACATTTATTAAGGAATATTTTAAGGGTTCATCGGAGACCTACATTTATTAAGGAGTATTTTAAGGGTTCATCGGAGACCTACATTTATTAAGGTATATTTTTAGGGGTCTATAGGAGGCGTGGATTTATTAAGGAATATTTTAAGGGTTCATCGGAGGCCTACATTTATTAAGGAATATTTTAAGGGTTCATCGGTGGCCTACATTTATTAAGGAATATTTTAAGGGTTCATCGGAGGCCTACATTTATTAAGGAATATTTTAAGGGTTCATCGGAGGCCTACATTTATTAAGGAATATTTTAAGGGTTCATCGGAGGCCTACATTTATTAGGGATTATTTTACCGGTTTTTCAACCTTCAATATCTAAATTCTCTAAAAAAATCCTTTGGGAAAAATTGTCCCCTTTTCGTTTTTTATAAAATTTGCTGCACTTTTGTGTTTTTGTTTTTGATTCTCTAGAATTTTTTGCCTGCATGTCTGCATGTTTATTGATTTTGAATTTGATTTTTGTTCCCAATTATTATTAATATTGAATACTTAAATTAATTGTTTATTATTTTCTTCTTCTCCTGCCCCCACTCAACCTATAAAAGGCATTAAAACGTGTCTCCAGCTATCCGGCCTCCGATGGAACTGCTCAAAACAAAGATGCCGCAAATGTAGCGAAACCGAGACGCCATGAACAGACCCAAAGTCAACATGACTCAGTGGAAACTTCAACGGAATTTACGCTGGCCAGTGAAAAACAACATTTGGATCCGTCGAATACATCCGTAAATTCGCGCGAACCATTAATCAGTGGCAGTAGTGGTGCTTCAACGGGTGTGATCCATTAAAATGGTAACACCTGTGTGCGAGTGTGTATGACATGACATGAAATCGGCGATGAGAGGATGCCCACTTGACCTCTCCCTCCCTCTTTGCAGGGTAGTGATTATTAATTGGATTTTCAAAACAAAGCACACGAACGCTAGGTCATGTTTTCAGTAAATGGAGAAGACAAACAAAGAGAATTTTGTTTACAAATCATTTTTTGTATCGAAGTTCAAAATGTTTTGACAGCATCCCCGATGATGATGCTAAATTTGAATAATTATGTTACTATAAACAAAATATCGGATGTTAAAAATATGACAGGATGGCTCCATTAATTCACATCATTTAAAATTCTTTCTTTTTGAAAATCCGAAAAATAGAGATAACCGAAAATCGTACATATTTATATACTGGAAACAATGCTGCCATATGGACAAACAAAAAGCGGACAACAACAACAAAACACTGCCGTTTCATTAAAGATCCATAAAAAGAAAATAACAAAAACAAAAAATAAAAACAATTTATAACAAACTACCTATAAACACTATTTTGAGAAAAAAATGATTATTACAAAAAATACTACATAAAATAATTTAAAAACAAAAACAACAAACAAGTATTCAATGAAAAAAATCTCCAAGATTTCTCGTCAAACGCATGAATATTGAAAAAAAAAACACCAAAATTATATCAAACATTTCAACACCACCACCACGTCTAAATCTTAATCACCATGCCTACCTTACCTTAACCACCGCACCAAATGCCTCGAATCACAAAAATCACCTGACTAACCTAATCTGTTACACCTGGACACATTAATCACGTCTACATATATATCTATATCTATACCTATAACTATTATCCTAGTCACTCTCTCTCCCTCTTTCACAATCTATCAGTAATCGTACATATCATGCACCAACATTTTTTAAAAATCACACACTTTCGGAATACACATTTTCAATATACTCAAAATCATTAAATAATCACTAGAATCACTAGAATATTCTGCAGCACTGCGTGGGTTGAAATTGTAGGTTACTTTTGTTCCAGAAACATATCATGCGATCTTTAATAATAACAGTAATTCTGTACCCCTCAGCCTCTATATTCTGAAATCTGCCCCAAGTACCTTACTTACTTAGCTGGCTTGTGACAGAACTTTCGTTCCATAAGCCGAGCTTAAAAACATTTCCAGGCGCATCGATCTTTTGCGCAGTTTTTCCAGTTTGAAATATTCGTGGCCTTTCCCTTCTGCGTGAACCATCAGCTGGTTTGCTTGTATATGCCTTTTGGGCTGGGGCATCTTCATCCATTCTCACAACATGACCTACCCAACGAAGTCGCTGCAGCTCAATACGCCTGACAATACAGATGTCCGAGAATATCTGGTACAGCTATTGATTCATTTGACGGCGATATTCACCGTCGACGCAGATCGGTCCATAGACCTTTCGAAGAATTCGTCTCTCAAACACTCCAAGAGCTGCCTCATCTGCTTGCATAAGTACCATGCTTCAGATCCATGTAATAGTACGGGTAGTATCAGCGTCTTGTAAGGCGTGAGGTGGCCTTGCTTTTAAACTGCTTACTTAGACCATAGTAGCATCTGTTGGCCAATATTATCCTTCACCGAATTTCAAAACTGATGTCATTAGTTTTATTTACGGCGGTACCAGGGTATAAAAAATCTTTAACTACCTCGAAGCTGTACTTCTCAAGTTCCACAGTTGATCCGAGTCTATTGGACGTATTGCGCGTTGATACCATCAGCTTGGTCTTCTCGCCGTTTACTGTCAGATCCACTTTGACGGACTCCTTCGCAATTTGTTCAAACGAGCTGTTACCGCTCGCAATGTTCGACTCATTATATCAATGTCATCGGCGTAGGAGAGTAACATGTGTTGTTTGGTGTACAGAGTGCCATTTCCGACTTTAACTGCTATCTTGTGCCACTTAAAGTTATCCGCATATTAATGTTGCAGGAATGCCGAACGTAGACATGACATTAAACACCTCTGAACGGAAAGTGCTGTCGAATGCGGCTTTATAGTCGACGAATAGGTAGTATGTGTCGATGTGTTTTTCGTAGGTCTTTTCCAGGATTTGGCGCAGAGTGGAAATCTGGTCTTTGCCAGGCCTGAAACCGCATTGGTATGGTCCCATAATGTCATTCACCATTGGCTTCAGTCGTTCACACAGCATGCTGAATAGCACTTTATATGCGAAGGGTAGGAGACTTAAAGAAGGACACAGGATACTGAGGTTCCAATCATTGGACATGCATTCCTCTAGCCAAATTGTACTAATCGCTGGTACATGCTCCTGACCAGCATCTGACCACCAGTCTTGAATAGTTCGGCTAGGTGGTATACGATCTATATCGTCATCTCTTATTGGTTCTGGGTAATCTTCTTCACCGCCACTATTTAATACCATTCAAAATGCTCCTTCCAGATCCTCAACACGCTGTATGTATCTGTCACCAGGTTACCTTCTTCATCTCTACAGTAGGATGTGCCGGCGCCAAAGCCTTCATTTTGATGTTTCACTCGTTGATAACATTTTCGGACTTCATTCTGACTCCTGTACACATTCTGACTCCTCCTACACATTTCTCCTCTCTCTTTTTCTCCCGATAATTCTCCATCAAATTACGTGTTGCTACTGCCTGCAGGGTTTCCCTATACGCTGCGTTTTTCAGATCAGTAGCATTACGACCCTCCTGATCGTACAATGGGTTTCTTGGTGGTGGTTGTTGATACCCAAGTATTGCTTTTGCTGCAGTTTGTAGGGAGTGGGCGATTCTTTGCCATTGTGCTTCTATAATATTACCGGGACAGAAGTTCTTTCGTCAAGCAGGTGGGTAAGTTGAGCGGAGTAGGCCTCGACTACCTGTTGTGTTTGCAGCTTTTCGACGTCGAGTTGCCGTGTTGTGTTAGATCGCACCTCTGCTGCAACATTAAGACGAGTGCGAACCTTGGCTGCCACACGGTAATGGTCCGAATCGATAATTTGGGACCAAATATATTTTCCCTTCCGCATTTTGCATTAAAATCTCCTAGCAAAATTTTAATGCCATGGCCAGGACATGTTCACTACAACCATTAATTAAAAATTAGACGTGGGATTTAAAGATGTGTTTCAAGGTCCAAGTTACACTAAAGGCGTGATTTTTTATACATTCTTAATGTGCAGGCTTGGATAGCTTAAAAATATAAATTTTCAATGTCAGTGTTCAAGGTTGTTTTTAAAGTCCTCTGCAGATCTAATTTTTTTATAACATCATTTATTAAGTTTACTAAGACCCCTGTTTTGATATTTAGTGTGGATTCTTTTAATTTTTTTAATTCACCAAAAAACTAAAGAAAATGCAAAAACTTCCCCACGCAGTGTTGTCGGATAACATTATGAAAATTAATTTATTTATGTTTTCGCTAAATATTAAATATTTAATTTAATTTCATTTATTTTTTTATATACCCTCTACATTAGAATGACACCAAGCTACAACAACAAACAAATATCATATCAATGGTAAAAGTTGCCTTAGGAAAATTGAAGGATGATGTTCTCTTTTTTTGTAAAATTTACAAAATGCCAGGATATTACAAAACTGACACACGCACACACATACATACAAACATAAACAAGGAGTAATATGAAATAGCAATACCAAATGTTATATGAAATATATATGGGATAAATCACAATATCAGGTCCTAAATTTAAAAAAAAAAAAAATGAAATTGAAAAAAAATTAAAAAAAAACAAAAAAGTATTTGAAAAATTAAAACTTCAATTCGTTGATGACAGTGTTTCTCAGATGCTGTACCGATACATAAAGTGTTCTGAAATAGTGTTTGCGGTTTTTTGGGGATACCATTTGTATTTGTTTTTGCAAAATAGTCAGGCTGAAACCCAGTTTGTTGTTGTTCTGAAATATTTTAAAGGGTGCAAAAATTAACGATTCTGAATAAAAATCCCTATTTTACCTTTGATAATATAACGTGATTTGTCCCATACATATTCCGCATATTATAAAAAACATTATTTAACAGAAAATAATATTACTAAACATTTTTGGATGAGCATTTAATACAAAAACCAACAACAACCAACCATACCAAAGAAAAATAGAATATACAAACAAAAAACAACAATAACAAAATAATATATAAACATTACCTATGAAATCAAACCAAAGTGTTTTTGAAAAAAAAAAAATGAAATAGCATAGAAACGATAAATGGTAACAAAAGCAAAACAAAAAAAAAAAAGAAATGCAATTAAACATTATTTTATACACAGGTTTTAAATGGGAAAAATTGAAATAAAATACATACCAAACATATACAACTATCTACAAACAATATGCGCATACAGTGGTGTTCAAAATAAATGTAATTATTATAATTAAAAAACAATAATTTTCGTGGTAAATTTAATGACCTCCAATGATCTCCATAGCTAAATCGAGTTTGAAAAATTTCAACTATTGAAAAATTTTATACCGAATTATATTTTGGCCATCATAATATCAAACGGTCTATCATAGCAGTCCACAGATCTTGAATTAACCATGTGGCATTTCCTAAACAAAACAGATGTCCTGTTGTCGCTTTCCTAATCTAAACAGTCAATCGCGATCCGAAGCATCCAACCTTTCATTCGATGCTGGTGATTTATATTACGAGGGATATTATATTAAATTGCGAACATTTTTAGACTAGACTTTATGTAAACAATTTGCGGCGTATCACTCAGAATCAGCGTTGCCAAAACTTTGTTGATAAAAAATGTTAGATTTTATTTAAAACCAGTGAGCGGAGCTGTATAGTCGGACGGGGCCGACCATATGATACCCTACACAACCACGAAACTCAAATTTTCTGCGGATGTTTAATCCGAGCCTGGGCAATATTTCGTGATATTTGCACCCTCTCGCCCGATTTGAGGTGAACATTATATTACGAGTATTCAGTACTGCTATTGTCCAGATTCCCTTCACTGTGGGTTGTGTTGTGATAATCGGCTTTCATATGTGATCTATAGATTGGCCCGAAAATAACACAAAAAATTAAGTTTTCGGTCCACTTCATTCCATAATTATTATCTGAAATTCACCTAACATTTTAGGCGTTGTCCTTGACCAAAACTGGAACTTCATGGAACATTTCAAAGCGATCAGCGCTAAAGTTCCGCTCTCTAGAGTGATAATGGGTTACAAAATAATATACGTATACGGAGATACATTAGGGGTAACTCCCACATCCGAACACATACAACAATATAATTGGTATTAATTTAAAGGTCAACCACACCTCTTGGATATAATATCAACTTCTCGGGTCTATGTCCTTTAGGAGTAAATATATACGCCATTGAATCCAAATTTTGTAATTTTTCACACAAAAGTCAGGGTCCATTTGACCCGCTAAATATTGACCGATCTTTATCAAAACAGAAATGCCTTTTCTATGGCCCGATCCCCTTCTCCATCTAAAATTTCACGATGTTCGGGCGATAATTGCGGCCACTGGAGCGACCAGAAAAACCGACAGGGGTCTTCATTGGCCAGAACCCACAATGACACAAACACAAAATTTCGTGAAGATTGGTCCATAACTGTGGCCTGTATCGTGTTTACAAATTATAATGGACAGATGGACGGACGGACGGACACACATGTCTAGATCGACTCAGCTTGTCGAGATATGACGATCGGTATACTTAAAGGTGGGTCTAGGAGCAATATTTCGCGGCGTTACAAACTCTTGGGGTTGCACAAAGCTATAATACCCTGACAACAAAGTTGTGTAGGGTATAAGTGCTAAATCCAGCACTAAAAGTGCTAACTTGGGAACACTGCTCAGAATTGACCAAATGACCACTGCTCAGAATTGGCTACATGACCTGTTTTGCCGAGTCGATTGCTTTTCGGTTTCGACTCATACGTAAACCCCTGATTCGTCGCCTGTGACGATTTTTAAAAAACAAGGATCGTATTTTTTCAAAATGTCCTGTATCAATCTTTGCATGCTTTTTGATTGTTTCTTGTCGGGATAAACTATGTCGATAGTTGTAAACAATTTTCACACAAAGAAAGTACACGAGTTAATAAAATTTTCCAATTTATAGTAAGCAACACAACACATGATCGTACGTCAAACCAGACTGAGAACATTAATGCTACGAAATGTGAAATATTCCAATGAGATTGTCAGAAAGCGCCAGATAGTCGTTGTAGATCACCAGATAGTTCTTGTAGATCGATTACAGTAGGTGTTCCACTTATTGGTTAATAGAGTGTCATTATAACTGAGTATGTTTGTCAAAAGTATTTGCATTTGTTTCGGCCAACACTGTACATTTTACATATATACTATACATATATTTATTGCTAACAATAATCGCAAAGCAACAAAAGGAAAACAATAACAAACAAAGAAAGGAAAAATAACATAGTTATATAATTTAGATAAAATGTTTTTGTTTTTATTGTAGTTCAATCAAAAAACGATGTTTTTAGCAAAATGAAAGCAACAGACAACAACAAAAAAACTATTTTATAAGAAAAAATATATACGATACAAAAAATATTATACAACAAGAAAAATATGTAAGACGTACTTAGTGAAATATTTATAAACTTAAATTGAATTATATTATTTTTCAAGCTATATTTTATTAAAAAAAATCCTAGAAAAAAACATCCTGTTCTAAACCCTCCTACACTCCAAATCAAATTTATTTTAAAAAATCCTAAAAAAACCTTTTTTAAACCCTCCTACCCTCCAAACCAAATTCGACGTCTGTATAAAATCTACAGTTTTTTATTGTACGGGATTAACAGCCTGTTTTTGTAAAACGAAACAATTCGAACGAATTACTACCAAACCTTTATTTATGTAAAAAAATGTTTCTTGATTCAAAACAAAAATAAATGACATATTTTTCAAAATCAATGAGTTTGGTCATAAGTCACTCGAATTTGTTCGTTTAGAATTTTACAAAAACAGGCTGTAAATCTCGTATTTATTTTTTTTATTTAATTCGAATCTACACAAATTCAAGAATGTCCCTAAAATTTTTCAAGTGAAAATCTCAAGAACTCTTGTGTCAGCATCAAGTGACGGCTAAAGGGTTTCTCAAACTTTAAACGCGTTTCTCTCTTTTGCGAATGGCACGATAACTCAAAAACTAATAATCCAATCGGTTTCAAATTTTGACACGTTTCTCTGGGAGTGTATAGCTCTCGTATGAACTAGGATAAAGCCAATCGGTGAAGAACTTCCTTATTATTTTTTAACTTCGTTTGTGGTAACAAATATGCGATTTTCCAAAAAAAAAAAAAAAAAAAAAAACATTTTCAAAGTTCCGCTATTTTGTTAATAGTTGTGCGAAGTCAATAATCCTAGATCATATCCTAGTTGAAATTCTCAATATCTTTTATAATATCTTTTCGAAATTGCACCTAGGATCTGTCAAAAATCATTTACAAATTATTTTTGGAGGATTCTCATTTATCTCTTACGTCTGGAAAAATATTTTATATGCCTTTTGAGCTGGGGCATCCTCATCCATTCGCACAACATGGCCTAGCCATAGTCGATGTCCGTGTATAGATGGCGAAGCTTGTGATTCATTCTACGCCGATATTCATCATCGACGCATATCGGCCCATAAATCTTTCGGATAATTTTTCGCTCCAACACTCCAAATGCTGCCTCATCTGCTAGCTCAAGTACCCATACATCATTTATACATGTATATTTTATCGATTTGGAAATTGTTTAATTTTGATAGTGAATCGACCCACTGAACTGTATTTTATGTGTTACCAACACCTCATATAAAAAGCAGTGAGCGGAGCAGTGGGTTGTGTTGTGATTTTTGGCTAATTATTCGCATCGACTCTAAAAAAACCCAAAAAAAAAATAGTATTCGGTCTACTTCTTCCCATAAGTATAATCTGACCATCACCAAAAGTTATATGCGTTGTCCTTGACCATAACTAGAACCTCATGGAAAATTTCAAAGCGATCAGGGCTATATTTCCGCCCTCTAATGTGATAATCGGTCACTAAATAATATCTGAATACGTAAGCACCTGTAATTATTTACGTGTAAGTCCCACATCCCAGTACGTACGACAATATAATTGGTATCAATTTAAAGGTCAACCACTCCTCTTGGATATAGTATCAACTTCTCGGGTCTATGTCCTTTAGGGGTACATAAATACGCCATAGAATACAAATTTTGTCATTTTTCACACGAAATTCAGGGTCCATTTGACCCGCTAAATATTGACCGATCTTTATCAAAACAGGCATGCTTATTCCTTGGATTCCCTTCTCTATGTAAAATTTCGCAATGTTCGGACCATAATTGCGGCCTCTGGAGCGACCAGAAAAACCGACAAAAATTAAGTATTTGATCCATTTCATCCCCTAAATATTAACCAATCTTTATCAAACACAATAGGGGTCTTCATTGGCCAGAACCCATCCTACATGCAAAATTTCATGAAGATTGGTCCATAACTGTGGCCTGTATCGTGTTTACAAATTATAATGGACAGACTAGATGGACTCAGCTAGTCGAGATATGACGATCGGTATACTTAAAGGTGGTTCTAGGACCAATATTTCGCGGCGTTACAAACTTTTCGGGGCTGCACAAAGCTATAATACCCTGACAACATAGTTGTGTAGGGTATAATTATATTTTCTTGTCGATTTTGCGATAGTCGATAAAAGTCGAAAATAAACTCTGAACAGGTTTTAGTAAATCGAAAGATTGAAAAGTCGACTTTTCAGTCAAAGGTAAAATTCTAAAAATCGACTTTTTGGTCAGAGATAAAAATTGAAAAGTTTAAAAGACAGCTTTCGCGCTCGACTGCGTATCCCTATTTCTGAGTCCATATATCCATGTACACATCGACCTGGAATCCTGAAAGTTTAATGTAATATTACCGTCGGAGTGTAGGATTAGAATATGTACGTAATTTTGGAAAATGTTTACTTATGTGTACGAATAGTACTAAATCGTACTATCATTGGTACATTGGATTTGGGTGAACCGATAGAGCTAGAACAATGAAATTTGGAGTTAGGTTCATTGTAGGGATGTAAGATTAGAGTCAGTTAAGTAGGAAGTTTTGGAAATTGGTACTGCTGTGTACTAAATTTTGTACAATTTGAATTGTGGGTGAACGGATAGTGTTGGAATCCTGAAACATGGATTTAGGATCACTGTGGGTGTGTTGGTTTGGTGTAAGAAGGAGGTTCTGGAAATTCGTACTACTTTGTACTAAATTTGGTACAATTTGAATTGTGGGTGAACTGATTGAGTTTGAATCCTGAAACTTAGATTTAGGATCACTGTGGGGGTGTTGGTTTGGGTTAAGTAGGAAGTTTTGCAAATTCGTACTAATGTGTACTAAATTTGGTACAATTTGAATTGTGGATCTACCGATAAAGTTGGAATCCTGAAACTTGGATTTAGGATGCTGTGGGGCTCTAGGATTGGGGTATGTAGGAAGTTTTGGAAATTGGTACAATTATGTACTAAATTTGGTACAATTTGAATTGCGGATGCAACAATAGAGTTGGAATCCTGAAACTTAGATTTAGGATGACTGAGGGAGTGTAGGTTTGGGATAGGAAGGAGGTTTTGGAAATAAGTACTACTGTGTACTTAATTTAGTACAATTTGAATTGTGGGTGAACCTATGGAGTTGGAATCCTGAAACTTGGGTTTAGAATCACTGTCGGGGTGTAGGATTGAAGAATTTAGGAAGTTTTGGAAACTCGTACTACTGTGTACTAAATTTGGTACAATTTAAATTGTGGGTGAACTAATAGTGTTGGAATCGGGGTGGGTGTGTAGGATGAAGTTTTATTGGATTTCCCACATTCGCTAACGAAGTTGCGAGCATATGCTAGTTTTATATAAATTAAAAAAAAAAAAACTCGATAATCAAGAAATCTCGGTAATCTGGATTGAGTCTAGTCAATTATCCGGATTAGCGAGTTTTTACTGTATAAGAGGAGTGGTTGATTATATTGTTGTATGTACTGGGTTGAGGAAGTTATACGTAAATATTTACAGAGGTGTACCTTTTCTGATATTGTTTAATATTACCAATACCACACAAGAGTTCGAAAATGTCACGCTGATCGGTTTGAAATTTTACATGTGATATTTAGGAAATAAAATAGACCGAAAAATCTATTGTTGTTTGATTTTCTATTCTCTCTAGATGCCACTATTATAAGCCGAACATCACTGATGTTGCACGAGGAATGACATTAGAATGACTGTAGTAGTGATCGGTCAATATTTCGCGGGTCAAATTATTAAAAAAATAAATCTTTTTACGTAAATTTTGACACCGGTAAGACATGATTCGGAAAATGTGTCAGGTTAAGAAAGAGGAACTTTTGAACACAAGATGGTGCAAACATCGTTTTATATTGCCCTTACTTGGAATATACATCCGCAGAAATTGACAGTTCAGTGGTAGTTGTGTTAATGACCTATAAGTGTTCATGGTCAGATAATATCAGAGTAATGTTATAATTTACTGCGCCTTCTTCCAGTATAAATCTTTATAATTTTTTTAAGAAAATATCATCTGCAAAAACTATTCTACATGACAAAGTGGTAATTTTCGAAAGCTTCCTAATTCTTCCTCAAATAACCCGTTTTTTTTTCTCCCATAAATATAATTTTGCATACATTTTCTGCTTGACAGCGGATAATTAATATTTTCAAACAATCTGAATATCATATACGTTTTATACCGTTTGGATTGTACTGATTGTACGCTTTAATTTCCGTGAGAGGCCTGTGAGAAGAGCAACCTTTTTACGAAATAAAGTCGGTTCGTTTACAAATAAATCCGGCCTTTTTGCTGAACTATCTTGGAATGTATTCTGTCTTAACATTGAATTAATATATATTATATATTTTTATATTATTATTGTTTTAATAATTATATTTGTTATTATTTAATAAAACATTTATACCAAAAACAAAACAAAAATAGAAACTTCAAACCAAAGCAAAGCACAAAAACTGCTACAAGAAGGATAGAAACCTAAATAATCAACATGATTATGATCGAATTCAAAAGATAACTATTATAATATATAAGCAAAGCAACAAAGAAAATATAATATTATTAATATTGTCATACAAACAAAAATATGTATTAATATAAAAATATATATACTGTTATTTGCACACGAACAAATATAGAATGAAAAAAAAACAAATAAAGAACAATATTGATACAATAAAAAAATCCAGCTTTTCTTATTCTTAAAAAAAACTATTATACTAGATCATTGAAAGAAATGAAAATAAAAATAGAAACCGAGCCAGGCCAAAATTGGTATAATCTTCAACAAGATTTCAAATATTCTGTAAGAGAAATTGAAAAGATCGGATATTCTTTTGAAAATTATGAATATAAATATAGGGGCTATATTAATAAATAGTCCAATATTGATAATCCTATGAGAACTCTAAATAAAATTTTTGGTCAATTCGGTCATGACAGAAATAAAAAAAAAAAAACAAAATATTGTAGGTCCCGTTATATGGGCGATATACCAAAACATGGTCCCTTATATTCCATTTTCAATACCAAATATCCTAGGAGTAAAAAAAATTATGTGCAAAATTTCAAAGTTCTATCTTAAATATTGCGGGCTTCCTCACGATTTCATCACAGAGATAGATATGACTAATTCGACATGGAATTTTGTTCTGATCAAATATAAATATACTTTATTTGGTCTCAGGGGAATATTTCGAGGTGTTACCAACTGAATGACAAAATTTAATATACACTCCACCTTGTAGTGGCGGGTATAAAAAGTTCGCACCTGGGCTAGGAACATAAATGTATCGAACATTATGCTGCATCTTCCTATGTAACGATGTAAAAATCATAAACCTGCTAGCTTGAAAGCTGGAAATAAGTTTTCCTATTTTCGGGAATCGGAAATCATTGGGATCTTCCCGGAACATATAAGCTTAACCCTTTCAGTGTTTTTGTCGAATATATTCGACATTTAAAAGTAATCTCTTTCTTTGCGATTTTTCCGTTACCCTATGTACCGTTAGTATTGATGTTTTTGGTTTTGCTGAAAGACAGACACGTGTGCAATTTAAAAATTTTGCATTTTTAGACATTTAGTTTGTTTTATCATTTTTAAGCAAATAGTCATAATTTAGTTTGAAGTTTTGTAAAATCCCTCAATTTCTGAATCAAAAAAAAAAATATATTTTCTGCAATCGGATAATATCGAAAAAAATTGTGAGTATTGTTAGAAGTGTAAAGAAACCGTATAATAAAAACATAAAAACCAAAACAGTTTAAAGTTGCTTTTTAAGAGATTTTTTGGATTGTCAAATATAATCGACATCGGCCTTCGAAGGTTGTTTTGTTTTTATTATAGTGATCGTACGTTTACTTGCAGACTTTAGTATTTTTCTTTTGATTCCCTTAGAAAATGACATCTGTAACTGACGATGACATAATGACTATGCTTGAAGCAGATTCTGATGTTGATGATGTAATCGAAGATGATGATGAGGTGTTATTTGATGTGCCACAAGTCCGATCAAAGGACATTTTGCCTGTTGAACGTGAAGCTGTCTCTGATGAATATATTGATAAAAATGAAACAATTTCAGAGAGTCCCCAAGCGTATACTCCAAAAAATAAAATAACTTGGCGTACAGTTCGAAAGTCCGAAGATGGTGAGGACATTCCATTCGTGGCAGTGTCAGAAACTACAAGCTCTATTGAAATTGGGACGCCGTTTTCATATTTCAATAAATATTTAACCGACGAATTCTTTTCCAATGCGGTCTATTATACAAATATGTATGCACATAGCACGGGACAGATGTCATTCAAACCATGCTCTGTAGATGAACTACGCATTGTTTTTGGACATCATCTTATGATGAGCGTTGTAAAGTTTCCTAGAGTAGCAATGTTTTACGAATCAGCACTTGGAATAACTTTTTTTACCGAAAAAATGACGCGGAGACGATTCTTCGCCATTCGAAATAATTTACATCTTGTGGATGTAAACAGAAGGAATCCGGGGTGCAAAGATCGGCTTTTTAAAGTTTCACCGATCATTGAATTAGTTCGAAAACGTTTATTAGAACTACCACTGGAAGAAAATCTATGCATCGACGAGCAAATCATTCCTTTTAAAGGAAAATTCGTTGCTAAGCAATACATAAAGGGGAAGCCGTGCCCGTGGGGCATAAAAGTTTTCTTTTTATGTGGTAAAAGCGGAATGCCTTATGATTTTCTTGTTTACCAAGGTTCAACAACACCAATAAATCAAAACATGGTGAAAACTGTGGGATTCGGTTCAACAATAGTACTCCATTTAACACAGCGTATTCCAAAAAATGAAATTGGGCATAAACTTTTTTTCGATAACTATTTCCCCTCATACCAATTATTTGAAATGTTGAAACAGAACAAAATTAATGCTGCTGGTACAATAAGAGTGAATATGAAAATGAAAAAAAAGGGCGAGGATCATCCGCTGAATGTATAAGTGTAGATGGGAATGTTATTGTCACTCGCTGGTTTGACAACAGAACGGTAAATCTAGGCTCAAATTTTGTTGGAATAGGTAAACAAGACAAAGTCAAACGGTGGGATAAGAATAAAAATGATTTTGTAGTCATCGATCGCCCCGAAGTTGTGCGGATGTACAATGAAAGTATGGGAGGCGTTGATTTATTGGATCAAATGATACAATACTATAGAATAAATATTCGTTCTGTCAAATGGACACTAAGAGTCATAATGCATTTTGTTGATTTGGCTTTAACTGCCGCATGGATGGAATATCGCCGAGACTGCTTGGCAAATAATATTCAAAAAATAAAATTTTAGATTCAATGAATTTCCGAATTCAGGTTGCCCGCACTTTAGTCGGCGCTCAACAAGATTATAATCCAACCACAAATACGACACGAGGACGAGGAAGGCCACCAAAACCACCAAGTGGTAGAGATAATACTACAGCAGATTCATCCTTAGATGGCAGTGTGAGTTCGGAAAGTGATTATGAGGAATCACCGCCTCCAAAAACGAATAAGACATTTCAAAGACAACCACCGCAAGAAGTTCGCTTGGATCAGAAGCTTCATATACCATGTTTTGTACAAGCTAAAAGCGCTGGGCGTTGCAAGGCAAATGGTTGTAAAAAGAATTCGTTCATTATTTGCAAAAAATGCAATGTATATCTTTGTGTAAAACGAAATTCCAATTGTTTTGAAACATTTCATTCAAAGAAATAGATGCACAGATACATACATTTTTATTTTATAATGGATTAATTTTAGTTTTTTTTAACAAAATATTTAAACAAAAACACTAGTTTCATTTTATTCTTCATAAAATTAATGGAATATATATTTAATTTTATTTTTGTAAAATTCTGAATTAACTTTTATCGAAATAAAAATAAACCGTCAGAGTTATGTTAATATAAAATAGCACGTGTTTTTGGTGTCTCTGAGGGCCGATGTCTAATATATTCGACATTCGGAAACGAACCTGGCGGAAGGTTAAAATGAAAATTACTATTTTTTCTAAACTTTGTGCCTTTATATGATCTTAAATACAAAATTTTAGATTTTTATTCCGACAAAAATTTTTCTTGACACTGAAAGGGTTAAATGTCGTCAAAAATGTGTAGTTGACAACACTGATTGTGATAAAATGTTTTTATAAAACGTTTTTACCTTACTTACCCCACAGACTCAAAATGATTTCATGCAGTCCGCCAAATTCGCAAGTAATTGATACCATAATTTCCTTTTTTCACTATAAGTTGTCATAATATTATTTAATCTCACTTTTTTTAAATTAAAAAAAAATCATGCACAAACACAACACACACGCGTCTCTAACACAGCAATTTTCTTTCACACTATTTTCCGTGTTTATTACACAATTATTCAATAAACCGATAATATTATTTTATAAAATTTTATTCGACATAAAATGCAACACACATTACAACATAAAATGCAACACACAGCAACGGCGTCAACACTGTACATCACCAACGTATATATTACAATGCACTGAACATACACCGTTAGAGTGCAATGTTAGTGCAACGATCGTTGAACATATTCGCGGGCACAACCTATGCTTCAGCATAAAAAATTGACTGCTATAACATTTAATGGCCGCTTACGTGTTAATACGTTATGATAATAAAAATAAAAAGACTCTGTCTGCAAAAGTAATTGCAAATGTGGATGCAGAAACTATACCAACATAAAGTAAAAGCGATTTAAAGATGGCGGACGCAAAGAAATGTAATCACACAAAAATCACTAGCCATAGTGAAGAATTTAATCTAGCTTCTAGAATTTAATCTAGCTTCGTCCATACGAAAAATAAATCTAGCGTGGCTTAGGGGATGATAGATACCAAGCAACGGCTCTGATTGGTTTTAACATGGCGAAGCCAACGCTTATCCTGGTCCCTATTTTATCTCAATTGTGGACACTTACCTCCCCGCGGTGTCACCTGGGGTAGCTATTTTCATTACCCGTTGAAATAGTGAGCTGATGGGTTGAGGCGTCGGGTTAGTTGCCCACACTCGGAAAACCCCTCATCCTATGAAAGAGCAAAGAAGAAGAATACCAAGCACCCCTAATGCTGACGACTCCGCAAACGTATAAAGGATCACGTTCTGCGAATCTGCACTTGTAATGTGCGTACGTTGTACTGAACAGGCGCAGTTTTAGCTTTGGCGGATGTACTAAAGAAGTACAAAGCTGATATTATGGCCTTACAGAAAATGCGATGGAAAGGGACTGAAAGGGGATGATTACGCCTTTTTTATATACGTGAATTTTGCTGCTTGACGAAAGCACTTCTTCTCCCGATAATAGTATAGAAGCACAATGGCAAAAAATTGCCCACTCCCTACAAACTGCAGCAAAAGCAACACTTGGGTGCCAAAAACCACCATCAATAAACCCATGGTACGACCAGGAGTGTCGTAAAGCTACTGATGTAAAAAACGCAGCGTATAGGGCAACACGTAATGCGATGGAAAATTATCGGGAGAAAAGGGAGAGGAGAAACGTATAATCAAAAAAAGAAGAAAGAACAAGAAAAACGTGAACGTGAGCAAATTGAGATGTACAGGAGTCAGTATGAAGTCCGGAAATTTTATCAGCGAATAAAACACCAAACCAAAGGCTTTAGTGCAGGCACATCCTGGAAATCAATCCCCTCAATGGTGTTTAAAACCATGTCTGCGTTTGGCATTCCTGTACAATGAATACGGCTATGCAGAATAACTTTAATTGGCACATAGTCAGCAGTTAAAGTCCGAAAGGACCTCTTGGAGCCCTTCGATACCGAACGAAGATTCAGACAAGGTGACAATTTATCGTGTGACCTGTTTAACATCCTGCTGCAAAAAGTCATATGAGATGCAAAGGTGCACAGAAATTGAACTCTGTACACCAAACAACACATGTTACTCGCCTACGCCGATGACATCGTCATAATGGGTCGAACATTGCGAGCGGTGACAGCTACCTTTGAACGAATTGAGAAGAAGTACTGCCAGACCCACTTTGGCGAGAAGACTAAGCTGAGACATCGCGCAAGACCAGTAGTCCAGTAGACTCGGACCAACTGTGGAACTTGAAAACTACAACTTTGAGGCAGTCAAAGATTTTTTATACCTTGGTACCGCCATAAATAAAACTAATGACATCAGTTTTGAAATTCGGAGAAGGATAGTGTTGGCCAACAGATGCTACCATTGTCTAAGTAAGCAGTTTAGAACCAAGTCCACCTCTCGCCAGACCAAACTCACACTTTACAAGACTCTGATACTACCCGTGCTGTTATATGGATCTGAAACATAGGTAGTTGCGCAAGCAGCTCTTAAATTGTTTGAGAGAAAAATTCTCCGAAAATCCTACGGGTCGATCTGCGTCAACGGTGAATATCGGCCTCGAATGAATCACGAGCTTTGCAAGATATACCCAGACATCGACGTAGTCGCTAGGCCATGTTGTGAGAATGGATGAGGATTCTCCAACTCAAAAGGCATATAAAAGCGAACCTCCTGATGGTTCACCCAGAAGTAGAAGCCCAAGTCCGCACGCTTGGAAATCATTTTTAAGATCGTCTTATGGAACAAATAGCAAGACCGACATAAATAAAAAATTGATTTTGCAGAAAATGCGTTTTAAGTTTTCAATTTACACAGACATTACATAGAACAGAGGAAATTCTATAGTTTCTCAATCAGAGTGTGTAAGAGATATTCATATGAAATTTTTACACAACATCAGGTCTGTTATAGCGAACAATCGTGCATCATTAACTCAAAAATCACGATTTTTGATTTATGCCGGTCTTGCAACAAATGAGCGAAATGTTCTGTCACAAGCAATCTAAGTAAGTAATGTTTATGAATATCTTTGAAAGCACCGATTTGTTACGTTTGTTTATGTTTCTTCTTACTGATGTTCATTCACACGGCATTGATAGCGACATACGGCAACGGCGTTAACACTGTACATAATCAACGTATATATTACAATTCACTGAACATACTCCGTATGAGTGCAATGTTGATGCCAAATTAATCATGATTGAATAAATGTTTTTTTCCATATCAATGTAATTATCACCTAACCTCAAAACCAAAAACGTTAAATAAAAAACGAATGAATTTATTGTATTTTTAAAAGTCTTCTTCTTCATCATCATTGTATTTTTTATTGTTTTGTCTTTATTACTCAACTACTTGTATTATTTAAGATAAGACCAAAAAAATATTTTTTTTTTAATTTTTTCTCAAGATTTTTGTTACTTTGATTTGTATGTTTTTGCATTTGTTTAGAAAATGGTTTCTGTTTGTTGTGGTGATTGTTAACATTTAGTGTTTTAGAAAAATAAAACATATAATAATACAATCTTTACACTTAAATTTAATCAAATGTTGAATTTAAAATTGTCAACGGGGGGAGGAGATTAAGTGACAATAATTAAAAAAAGTTTTGGTTTTATATTATGGCCAAATATTGGATGAGAACAGGGAGAAGAGACATCCCAAAAAATGTCAAGCATTAGATCTCTTTTTTTAATTTATTTATGTGTTTACAAATAATAATTATAATAAACCATGAGGAAAACTATTTCAGTTTAAAAAATACATATTACATTTAAGCAGAGAAATATGTTTAAAAAATCGTAATAATAATTAGAAATTCACTTAAACAATTAGACAGTTGTTTTTCTATTTTGTAAATATGGTTGTATGAATCAATCAGTTTAAAATGTTTGCCATTGTTTATAAAACTATTCGGAGGTTATTTAGAATTTTATTTCCATGTTTTTTTTTTTCATTTTCATTACATTCTACATTTAAGTGTGTTACTGATGTTGTTGTGGGTTTTTGAAATATTAAATATGCTGAATTGCGTGCGTTGTTGTTTTTGTTTTCTTTTCCATTTCATTTGTTGTCATCGTGGGGTGTCACCACATCATCTCTTGTAGACACCATCATAAAATGTTGATATAAGAAATGTTTAAAATGATGCTTGAGAGAGTGTGTGTGGAGAAAAAATGCCTTAAAAATTATCATATATCATATTTATTTTTTGTTATGTATGCGTATGGTTCACGAATCCTTCTAATATCCAATACGACTTCGTGTTGATTTTGTGTTTGTACTACTACTGCTGCTGCCGCCGCCTCCGCCGCTGCCTCCACCACCACCACCTCCTCCACTGCCACCGTAGTTACGTTCATCACGAGTACTGCGTTCGCGTTCACGTTCTCCTCGCTCACGATCTCGTTCGAATTTCTCATGAGAACGTTCACGTTCACGTGTATCGCGTACATGCGGTGACTTATCCTAATGAGAAATATACGTTTTGGGAATGTTTTAGAGAGACAACAATAAGTAAGACGTTGAGCAGTTGGTTTTTGTTTCAGGGGAATCTTACTCTGGCATGATATTTATCACGTTCCCGCTGCTGTAGATCATCGTCACCATTTTGCACTGTAAAGAGAATGGGGAGAAGGTGATATTTAATTTACGAATTGGTATAAAGAAGTAACGAAGATGTATTGGTTTCACTACAAGGGATTTTTAGGGCTTGTCTGCTTTTATCGTACATACTAAGTCTATGCAAAGAGGTAACTGTGACCTATATCTCGAAAGCCGGAGGCGAGTCACACGCTACCTAAGGACTATAGACCGATTAGCATTTCTTTCGTTCTACACAAGACAATAGAAAGGTTACCTAACTCGAAATTGAGAATACCATAAATTTGAATAAGATTAGAAAATCCCAACAAGCCTACATCGAAGGTTCTTGAAATCTATTTAAGGCCTAATATATAAATTTTTAAGCGGCTTCTTTATTTATTGATAATAGAATAACTCTGGTAGGCCTTCCATCAGGAACTGTATAATCTACAACACATTATGTTGCTTGACAGCATCCTGGTCTCACCGACGCTCGTCATCTGGACACACCCGCTTGCAATTCGGAGGGCATTATTTTGGGGAGTTTACAAGGATCTCTACTCCATTACGAGTCACTAAGGAAAGAAGTTCAGACCGGGGTAGCATAATTAAGGATGGAACGACCGCTGGCCTTGCATTTTGTGACCAACGTTTCTTTATCATTGCCCCAGGAGGTGCTAGCCAAAACTTTCAGAACATTATTCCTAGCCGTCA
The DNA here is from genome assembly GCF_032173495.1 of Musca vetustissima. Taxonomy (NCBI): domain Eukaryota; kingdom Metazoa; phylum Arthropoda; class Insecta; order Diptera; family Muscidae; genus Musca; species Musca vetustissima. The sequence goes on from NW_026888960.1 coordinate 83,210, forward strand.
CCTTCTGGTTGACGTAGTTGGAATGCGAGGAGAAAAGGAGGAAGACCACTCCAAGGATATTCAGATTATGAACGGTGGGGAAATGTCAAATTCTAAATTGGATTCTCGCGTCCAGGAAGTTAAAAGTGACACAGTAGACTTTGGATTGGATAATTTTAGATTGCCCTCCTGAAAGAAGTTGGTAATGGTGGCTAAATCGTTGGAAATTTTGCCCTTAGTTCGAAATAGCCGTACAGTCATTAGCGTACGACCCCACTGAAATATCTGGGTAGTTTCGGAAGATATATATGGAATAAAATGGGAGATAGGACACCGCCTTGAGATACTTCCATTTTGATCTTGCGATATTCGGATTTTTGCACGCGGAAATTAACGAAGAATTGGCGACCATTAAGGTAATTGGCTAGCCAACGATTGATATCGAAAACATTGGACAGATCTAAGGCTGCCAAAATGGTCCGTTCAGTTGGTTGTCGCTGATTGAGGCCATTCGCAATCTTGGAAGTAAGATCTTGCAAAACCATGTTGGTGGGTAACAAGAACGAATTGCTGTTTCAAGGAGGGAAGCAGGGACTCTAAAACCTGGGCTACTGGTAAAAAAGAGTAATCGGTTTATCTGGTTTAGAACTGGAATAATTTGAACAACTTTCCAAATATTAAGAATTACCAACTGTGAAATCGATAATACGAGGATTTTGGTAAGAAAACCCAGCGCTATTCAACCAATTTTCTTTAACATGCACATAAAAATGTAGTCAGGACCAAAGTCATTGGTTCTGGAGATAATTGCCTCTACTTCGCTGGATGTGAATGATAGGGGCTGCAAGTCTCCTTTAAGATTCTTGCATTTTCGGATAACTGCTCCCTTGATGTTCTGCGAAGATGGATGCTCAATGAAATGGGTGCAGAATTGCAATGAACATTTATTGGCATCTGAATGCTGAATGTTATTGAAGAAAATAGCAGGGATTTATTGTAGATATATGTTATGTATTCTATCTACAGAAAATTTAAAAAATGTCTCCTAAATCGGTCCACATATTTAATATAGGTTTAATAAAAAAAAAGTAATATTTACTTACCATCTCTTCGTCGTTTATGTTCCGAACTGCTGGTTTCTTCCAAACGCTCACGCTTTACGCCCCAATTTACGTTCTTTACGGGCATCTTTCTCTTCGTCGGTTAGCTTTTCTTTGCGCTCTTTGCTCTTGAGGCCGCGCTCCTTTTTCGATTGTTCACTATGATCGTCGAGATTTTGCTTCTGTAAATATACAAATTAAATAAATTATTTGAAACAAAAACACTTTTTTAAACATCAACACTTAGCACCAATCCACATAAATCTTTTTTGTTGGAACTTAACCTCAAATTTCGAATTTATTTAGGCCCTCGTCTTAATATTCATTACATTTTTTTTGTTTTGTATAAGCTAATCTAACTTTTAATATCCTTTCCAATTTTGTTTTTAATGAAAAAAACTTACCGCCATGACCAGACCCAGTGTGGACAGTTTCAAATGTTTTCAATATTTTTTAAAGCTATGTTCTGTTTGACAGACCAACAGTTTTCCCAACAACAAGAGAGAGCAGCAGCAGCTTTTGCAGGTCACCGAGAACAAACAACTTCTTCACACAAAGTCCAATTTTAAGGTTACATTAATTATTAGGTGAATGAACACACAACATCCATTCAATAGAATATAGAAGGAAAAATAGACAGCAGCATAAATTTGAAACGACGGAAAATACAGATTTGTGTCGATTCGATTTCTTCTTTTGGAATACACACAATTTTTAATGTTGATTTTGTTCTTCTCTTCGTCTCAGCTTAAACTTTGCATGTACTTGAACAAACGACATCCAACGACGAAGGCGAAAAAAGAAAAGACAGGTGATAGTTCAACGACGGGTCTATTAAATAGTGATGTTGTTTTTTGGTATGATGAAAACGTCCAAGCAATCGATTTATTGACATTTTGTACTTTTCAGCTCAAACACGACATATAGTTGATTTATTTCCCAAATTTGTTTTGGAACAAATGTGGTTGTAAAGTTCATAGCTTTCACCGACTTTTCGGCAATACAGTTACTAGCGTTGACACACCCACAGCAAGGTAATACAGCAGGTAAAGGAGGCATGTTATTTTTTCCCTATGTACATGCTCTGCAAGTTCGCCGTTTTTGTTATTGAAACTGCAATCGACCAAAATGGTAAGCCAAAATGCTAACTTGTTGACTGATAAGGCCAGCCAAATCTCTCAATCAGAATCACTCCATTTTTGGAATAAGATGACGTTGCCAGCTCCTAGATGTTTTCCATAACAGCAAATTCAAAGTTAAAGTTGATATGTTTCGATATTAAATTGTATTCCCTTTATATGACACAGTCGTGCGAATGAATCCTTCAATAAAATCCTTATTTCATGTTGATTTCAATCTCGTTAGCTCAGGCATCCAATTATACTCCAAATCTTTGTGCTTTTAAAGTGTTAGCTCAGGCATCCAATTTTACTCGAAATCTTTGTGCAGTATTTGTAGTGTTAACTAATTTTCTCCAAAACGGCTTCATATTAAATGGTAAGGATCTAATTTTCGAGATATCTTGAAGCTGAAGTTTGCAGCTAAACATCTTAAAAGCTCCATAGAACTTTGGCAGCTACAGGCATTTGTTAACAATATCGATTCAAATCGATGATCATAATTAGTTTTTCCACATCTCTCGTTATCCAAATAGGTGTAGAGGATTTTTAAAATTCGCAAAGAACAGAGTTAAAGGGAACAGAGTTAAATTTTGATGACTGATGATACTATTGGATACAGTTGATGATACCAGGTATTCTATTCAGTATCCATTCGAAAGAGTCCTCAGGGCCTAAGAAACGATGTGGCGATATGGATTATCACAAACTATCACGTTATAACAAACAAGATATTTTGAGATTTCCGTAGATCCTCTGTTGAAATTTTGATTGACGTATAATTGTCAAACATTTTAACAAATCAAGTAAACGGCAGAATTTTGTAATTTGCATACTCAAGTATATTTCTCGGCATGTTGATAATATTATTGGTTATATCTGATACATTGAAGTGGTAAGATTATTTTGTAGTAATGTATTAAATATGTCGCGTATTTGAAATCCGTTTTGGGTGAACAAAATATTACAGATGCCTGATATGGATTAGTTTTCGCCGAAACACAACATCTGGTAGCGTTTGCTTTTCAACGAAAGTTAAAATAAAATGAAGATACGTAAGGAATCTGATATAGATTTGTGAATAACTTTTCAACCGTCGCAGAAAGCTTCGGAATTCTACTGCAGCGAATCAGGTACTAATATCTATTTGTCTGCACGTTGATATTATGGGACAAGCGTCGAAGAAGGACAAGCATATATAAAATTATGAATACTGATGGCGATAGGTCTTCCATTGAATAACCGTTCTGGAATGTCCTCAGCTTACGAAGCCAAATATTACAGATGCCCTGATATGGATTAGTTTTCTATATTATTGTTGCTGTATGAGTCGTTTGATTCGTAGATACTACTATCAGATATTACAGGTGTCATGAGATGAATGCCGCGAATTTGTAATCCGTTATTGGTTGTGTTGCTCATTTTACTGAAGTAAACAGCTGTTTGACGTTACTGAGAACAATGATCTCAAAACTGTAGTAAAGTCACCGAAACAAATCACAGCTAGTTGCGAATGCATGTCAACGAAAGAAAGTTGAAATAAAATGCAGATAAGTCAGGAACCTGATCGAGCTTTATGAATAAATGTTTAACTGTCGCAGAAAGCTTCTGATTTTTATAGCGATTCAAGTGCCTGCATGTTGATGATATTATGGGATACAGCTGATGGCTGATCGTCGAAGAAGGACAAACATAGATAAAATTATTAATACTGATGGTGATAGACATTTCATTCAATCACCCTTCCTGGAATGTCCTTAGCTTGTAAAATGAAATATTACAGATGTCCTGATATAGATTTGTTTTCTATGTTGTTGTATCAGCCGTTTGATTCATAGATGCTAATGAAGGCAGGTATTCAACATCTATCAGATATTACAGGTGTCATGATACGAATGCTGCGTACTTGTAATCCGTTAATGGTTGAGTTGCTAATTTTACTGAAGTAGACAGCTTTTTCGTGTTACTGAGAACAATAATCCCAACACTGTTCTGAAGTCGCCGAAACACAACACAGATAGTTGCGAATGTTTGTTTGAAATATTACTGGTGTCCTGATATGGATTTGTTTAATATGTAGTTCAGCCGTTTGAATCGTAGTCCTCCACTGTCGATATCCTTTTTATTGTGTTTTATATTTTTCAATGGTATTTTTCGAATGTATGTAGATAGTATTTAATTTTGGAAGCCACATATCTATTTCAATGTTTTCTCCAGTTTTTATGCATATAATCAGCAAAAGTCACTCCTGATAGTAGGGTATGTTGTTACCAAAAATTGATTTCATTCCAATACGACATTTCCATCACTTGTATTCAAGGTCCATAATGTTGATATTATAGAAATTGTAGTAAAATCACATCTCTCATGGTCGACGATTTCCGAGGGCCTTTAAAATGTATCCCCAACATTTTTGTCTCAATTATTCGTTTAAATGGTAAATGGCCCTTTGGGCTAGGTTCTCGATTATGAAATGAATTTGTGCGATTTTCCTCACAGGCAATGTTTACAGCTGTCCTTTAGAAGGACGATGGATCCCAAATAGTATGTAGATATTTTCAACGATTTGATGGTATTAGCTGGACATCTTCGACTGTAAACACCAGAATGCCTATGACATAATTTGCAAATTGTAATCTTCATTATAAACGACTCGATGATTATTCAGCGTTGTGGAAAGTTGTTGTGGGCCAAAAGCAAATGTACTCCAGTTTACAATGACTTGTAGAAAATTATATGGACGGGAAAACTCAAAAACATTTTTTGAGATATGTTTGCCAATGGTTAACAGCATTATTTATATGTTTATTTAATGCTTCGAAGTATCTCCAACCATATGTATCGATAATATATACTGTAGATTTTTTATGTTATCTGAGGATCCTTTGGCAGAATATACACACCATGACAAGTTTAGTCCGTCGAAAAATTTTTTTTATGGACAATGCATTGGCCCAACGCACATATGAATGATTACCCAAGTTAATTCTTTATTGCTGTAACAGAAGGCGGTTGATTGTTGTCGTTATAGTAGGCAGTTGATTGATTGGTAAGGAATCTCGTGTGGTTGATAAAACTTGATGCAAATGATGGTCCAAATTTTGTCATTAGTATGAAACTAATATTCCAAATTAGTAATCTGTTGTTGTAGCTGGATGTATCTGCAGGATTCTTAAATATTTTTACATTTTATCCATCAATTTCCTCATTTAAGAAATATAATTTTCTTTAAAATTCTCCAGCGGTATTTGCTTATTTCAGCTTTTACATTGTGGCAGGTCCAATTTTATGAACGTTATTGATTAACATCGAAGGTGTTGTCGGGAAGCAGCATTTCGTTGTCCTCTTGAAATTTTTTCCAAGGAAATATTTTTTGTTTTCCTTAATAAAAGCTGATGAATGATTCATTTTTTGGAAATTAGATATGCTCTTTTGCTGATTCGGACGGACTATATTATAACGATCTTTTTCCTTGGATTTTTCCACTTTAGTATTATTGTTGCTCTCCGAAACGTTGATATTGATGACGCACACACACTTTGTTGTTTGTTCATTACACAGAAATCACCTCCCTCCTTTAATGTTGATTTTAATTTTTTTTCATTTTCGCTTGAGTTGGTCATTAGATGATGAAGTCCCTTAACACATATATGTTTATATATACTTAAAACTACAACTAATTTAATTCTTAAAAATTAATTATATACTTATAAAACTTTAATGTCAATATAAAAAATCCAATTCAATTAAATTGATGTATTATGTAAAACTAAATTCCTCTTCATTTCTGTTTTTGAAAAAATATATGTATATCACAAAATAAACGAAAATTAAATCCAATTCATTCCTACCCTATATATCTTCATCTCTTTTGTTGGTATTATAAAGGATACTTTTGAAATACATACATAGTTATGTACTTACCATTAAGGCCAATGGTTTATATATATATATGTGTGTAAGAGATTTGCTTAAAAATAGTATTTCAATTTTGAACAATGCAGAAAAGAAAACTCTTTCAAAATTTTTAATTAAATTTACATTAAAGATAAGGATAACGAAAAAAAAAACAAAAGAAAAAGATAATTCACTCTTTTTAAAACTTAAATTAAAAACAAAAGAAAAAATAGAATTTCAAATTAGGAATTAATTATAATTTTTCTTTTCTGCATTTTGGGCCAGCCAATATTTTTTTTTTAACTTATTTTTAACTTTTTTTTCTTCTTCTTCCAAATTCGGTGTTGATTATGTGTTTCTTCTAAATATACCCTGAGAGTTGTGTTCATTACTTAGCTTAAAACTTATAAGTGTTAATACTACTAGTACACAGGGCCATCAGTTGCAATAGTAAAGGAAACAAACAGAGCCAAACACATTTATTGTCATGTCCATGCGGTGGGTGGGTTGTTTGGTAAGAAACTTTGCTTAGCTGCTCTTGACTTGCTTGCCAGCGAAAAAGAAAAAACTGCAACAACAAAACGGTGGCTGTTGATTGTCATCGTATAGTTTTGATATTCTTGTTGTTATGTTGTTGTTGTTGTCGATTTCTTCTTGTCACTGCTGTTTCTTTTGTTGTTGTTGTTTTACATACATGTTGATGTAGATTTTGTTTTGTGGTTGTTGTAGTTGTTTTGAAGAAAATGCGTTGCTGCAGCCGCTGCAGTTCGTTCACACTCACTTAGGAAAACTACGATTCCACCAAAATACTAACCTTTGAATTGGAAGATGATGCATCCACTTTACGACGTTTTGAATCTGAAAGTGAAAGGAAAACAAAAACAAACAAATCAATAGTTTTATCCATCATTTAAAAAATTTTAATTTTTTATTTAGAAAATATTATCCGCATAATTATTATCCGTTTAAATGTTTCTATTAAAATTTTTTACAAAATAATCTCAATTTTTTTTTTCTATAGAAAATTTTTTCGGGGTAATTTTTTATCGAAAGGAAAAAAATCCGGATACATGTCGTATATAAAATATTCGAATATTTTTTCCTGTAGAAAATATTATCCGGATATTTTTTTCCTATAGAAAATATTAATTTTTTCTTATAGAAGATATTATTTCCTATAGAAAATACAATTTTTTTCCTATAGGAAATACTATAGAAAATAATAATTTTTTCCTATAGGAAATATTAATTTTCTTTATAGAAAATATGCGGATAATTTTTTCCTACGGAAAATGTTAACTGGATAATTTTTCCTATAGAAAATATTATCCGGATAATTTTTTCCCATAAAAATTTTATCCTGATAATTTTTTTCTATAAAAAATTGTATCTGGTTAATTTTTTCCCATAAAAAATTGTATACGGATATTTCCTATAGCACAAATTGTATGCGGATATTTTTTCCTATGGAAAAATATAATCCGTATAGTTTTTTTCTTTGGAAAAAATATTATCCGTATAATTTTTTCCTATAGAAAATATTATCCGGATAATTTTTTCCTATAGACAATATTATCCGCATAATTTTTTTCCTATACAAAATATTATTGGGAATTTTTTTCCTATAGAAAATATTATTGGGAAAATTTTTTCCTATAGAAAATAGTATGCAGATAATTTTCCCTATAGAAAATATTACACCGATTATTTGTTTCATGTAGAAAATTTTATCCGGATAATTTTTTACTAAAGAAAATAATATCCGGATAATTTCTCTTATAGAAATTTTTATCCGGATGTTTTTTTCTTATAGAAATAATTATTCGGATGATTTTTCCTATAGAAAACATCCGGATAATTTTTCCTATAGAAAATATCCGGATCATTTTTTTCCTATAGAAATTCTATCCGTATATTTCTCCACCTACCTTTTTCATAATCAATAACATCTTGACTACGTCGTTGTTGTTGTTGCATCGATCCAATACTTTCATTCGATACGGAACTCAAGTCCCGATCTCTGGCACGTTCGCTGCGGTCATAATCACGATCACGTGTTTCACGATCATAGTCATTCTTGTTACTACTGAGCGCGGCTGGTGTTGTTTCTATAATTTCGACGGGTGATTCATTGCGATAGCGTTCCTCACGACGTTTATCCCGTTTAGATCGGGACGATGAACTGGTTTCAATAATAACATCATCCAATATTTGGTTACGATGTGATTCACGATCACGTTCACGATCTCTTGGTTCCCTGTCACGATCACGATCCCTTGAGCGTTCATCCTTTTTGGAGTCTTTTAGAGAACGAGTACTACTATGACGATCCGTATCACGATCTGAAATGATAATCGGGGTTGGCATAACCGGTTCATTGCTGATATCGATGACAGTGGTCATGTTGCGCGCGCTGGCGGTGTCACTGCGATCTCCACGATCACGTTCTCCCCGTTCACGTTCAGAGGTGGCATTCGAACCCGAATTGAGTTTGATTATTTTCGAAGGTCGCTCAGAGCGTTCCTTGTCGCGTTTATCTAAAATTAAATAAAGAAATAATTATTGTTATAATCTTGTTGGATAATTTATTAGGTTGTCATTCCTTACCCGCTTTAATTTCTCCATTGCTGGTCTGTTTAGTTTCCGCGGGCAGGGATGGAGTATTGCTGCCATTACCGGTTAAATTAATAACAGCTGATATCGGTGGAGTTGTGGCAGCTGCTGTCGCCGTGGTTGGTGTTGTACTTGTGGCCGCAGCAGGAGCTGGCGTAGTTGGTGTTGTAGCCGTTGCCTGCACAGTTTCCGCTCGAACCGGCCGTTCTGTAACCTGATGAAAATCACTTTCCTTAATCATTTGTGCCGCCTTCGTCTTCAATTGGCCAATATAACTTGAAGCTATAACAAATAAATCCGGTCGTTTGTTTTTCTCCTCTTCCCGCACCTTCTCCACTTTACGTTCAATTATCTGCGCCAATTTAGCTAAGACCGGATAATGTGGCAAGATACGCATTAAGATTATCAAAGCATTACGAATTTGCATATATTCCTTGGAATCCAGACAGAATACGATCGCTTTGGTAATTTTATAATGCCATTTGTGACAGACATGACGATAATTTTCATAGCCCACATGATCATTGGCTTCAGAGAATTGATTGCTGACACGAAACTTGGTAACAAAGCCAGGATAGTTGGCACATTCCCGGTTGAAGGTGGCCTGATCGGAATGCCAACGCATTACAGTTTCCAGCATGGCACAGAGGAAACGTCCATAACGTGTAGCCTCATTCTCGGTGCAGGATGTTACCGAATATGTGATATCACAAAAGATCTAGGGAAATAGAAGAGAGAAGGAAGATTAATACAATTTACCCGATTACAATGAATCACAAAGGAGTCACTTCTTGAAGACTATTTTTCTATTTTTTTCTCCAAATAGGGTCTCCAAAAAATTATATGCATTAAAGATGTGTCCTTACCCTATCATAACACAGCAATGTGGAGAAATTAGCTGCTTTTAAATTGTGTATGGTATGGACAAATTTTGCACAATATAAGGCATCGAGGGCAGTGAAAGTACATCTGGAAAGATAACAGTAAAACCAGAAATTAACATCAAAAATTACTACTCAAATCGCAGCTCAACCTACCTTGGAAACAGACACAATTGTAAAAATTGTGTAATGGTTTCGTTTTTCGCCGACTTCGCGGAACGGGACAAAAACCAATTGTCCTTTTGTTGCTGTAAACGTTGCAGGATTTTATCAACATGTTCTTGCTGTTTCTTGCGTTCATCCTGCAGCTTATCCATGAGGGCAATATAACGTTCCTGTTCCTTTTTATTTTTTGAGGCATTCTAAAAAAACACAGCAAATTGAAAAGGTGAACTCATTTCTTTTATTTAGGAAATAATGGAGACCTTACCGAATCCTTAGAATCCGCCGCCATTTGTGACAGCTGTTTCAATTTGGTAATTTCCTTTTGATAACTATCATGCGGAACTTGTAAATCATACATGCTGAGAGACCAAAATGTTACAAAGAACTGGGGAGAGATGTCTTCCCAAACCTTGAGACCATGCAAAGGACGCACCGACTCAACAATGGGATTCATAATTAAATTGGTGGCCTCCAAGTATTTTTGCAATTTTTGATTATTGGTTAATTTCTTGGCATTGGGATCGGCTTTGCGTAATTGATCATATTTTTGCTAAAGTAAAAAATTAATAATTAATAAAAAAATTACAAAAAAAAAAAATTCTCACTCACATTAATTTGATGTGTAAACATGGGTCGGGCCAAAAAGAAGGCCACATCTGAATTGATATGATAATCCTGTAGCATGGCAATGATGGAGGGTAGCCGCTCCACATATTCATCTACGGAATATGAAGAACCCAGGAATGTACCAAACTGTACCAATGTATCTTGACATTGATCATAGAGTTTTCCCACCAATTTCAAATGCGATTGTGCCGTTTCCCGGTAAATAACACAATGTTTTTGTTGAGCCATCAGCAGACATAGAGTCACAGCCAAATCATGATTAGCCAAGGCATCTTTAAGACGTTGTGACGATTTTTTCGTATTGCGAACTTGACTGAAATAACCAGCCTGAGGAGGAAGAGTATATAATTTTAGATTTGGTAAGTAATGAAATTAAATGGGAACTTACCTCTCCTCTCAGCAACTCTCCGCCACACATGGCATTCAACTGTTCATTGGTCATTTCTTCGGCCGACTCGACACCAGCCATTTTTTGAACAATTTCTTTGAGGATCAGCAGGTCCAAACTGAAAGGAAAGAATTGGGAGGATTGAAATTAAATTTGGAAAATTAATTAAAATTTTCAGAAAAAATTAGATATCTGAATAATTTTTAGGGTTTAATCTACATATTTGAAAAAAAATAAAATCTTTAAAATTTTCTATAAATTATTAAGCTAAAAATATCTAAGGTACAAATTTTTCCGAACAATTTTTTTTCTATAGAAAAAAATTTTCCGAACAATTTTTTTTTTTTTTTTTGTATAGGAAAAAAATTTCCGAATACTTTTTTCTATAGGAAAAAAATTATCCGAATATTTTCTAAAGGAAAAATGTATCCGGATAATATTTTCTACAAGGAAAGTTTATCCACACAATATTTTCTATAAGAAAAAATGACCCGGATAACATTTTCTATATAAAAAAAATCCGGATAACATTTTCTATAGGAAAAAATATCCGGATTATATTTTCTATAGGAAAAAATTATCCGGATAGTATTTACTATAGGAAAGCTATTATGTATAAAATCGACATCCGGATAATATTTTCAATATGAAAAATCGATATCCGGAGAATGATTTCTAAACGAAAAAATTATCCGGATAATATTATGTATAGGAAAAATTTCTATAGGAAAAAATTATCCGGATAATATAAAATTTTTTATAGGGAAAAATGTATCCGCATAATATTTAATATAGGAAAAAAGTTATCCGGATATATATTTATAGAAAAATATTGGTCCGAATAATATTTTCTATAAGAAAAAATTATCAAGATAATGAATTCTATAGAAGAAACTATGAGGATAATATTTTCTATAGGAAAAAATTATCCGGATATTTTCTATAGGAAAACAATTTTGGGATAATATATTATCCGGTTATTTTTTACTACAGGAAAAAAATTTTGGGATAATATATTATCCGGTTACTTTTTACTATAGGAAAAAAAATATCCGTATATTATTTTCTATAGGAAAAAATATCCGGATAATATTTTCTATTAGATAAAATTATACGGATATCATTTTCTATAGGAAAACATAATCCGGATAATATTTTCTCTAAAAAAATAATCCGGATAATATTTTCTAAAGGAAAAAATTATCCGCATATTTTCTATAATAAAAAATATCTGGATAATATTTCTATAAGTAACATTTATCCTGACAATATTTTCTATATGAAAAATTTATCCGGATAATATTTTCTATGCGGATATTATTTTCTATGAGAAAAAAAATTGTCCGAATATTTCCTATAAGAAAAAATTTATCCGGATTACATTTTCTATAGAAAAAATTTATACGAATAATTTTTCTCATAGGAAAAAGGTATTTCTATAGAAAATTTATCCCGAAAATATGTTCTGAAGGACTTACTTACCTCTTTTGTGATTTCAATTGATTGGCAACATATTGCAACAGGCCACTCAGTTCGATGTTATATTTCTTAAAGATGGCACCACAAAACGAAGCCAAACTCTGCAACCACAATGATATGGATGTGCCATCGTGTTTAAAACGATCTCTATCGGCCATGGTTAGGGCCTCAATTAAACAATAACCCAAACAATCAAATGAGAGGAAAGTTAAATATTTCAAAGAATCTACGACAGGACCAATTAGATTATCATAGATTTGTATTTGTAAGAGAATCTAAAAGAAGAAGAAAAAATAAATATTAAAAATTGTCACAATAATCCAAAACGTATAGCTTACATAATCAAACAAAAAACCCGGAGCACAATGGCTGAGCTTGCCAATTTGCCTACCCAAAGGTTTGACATTTTCCTTGCTGACACGTTTCATAATGGCCTTAATGTGTTTTTGGGCCTTGCCGCGGCGGCGAATAAGTTGGGGATGCAAGAGGTAGGTGTCGTTTTTCCAGCGGGCATATAAAGCATAACTAAAAGAGAAATATAATCAGTATTGGCTACATAGAAATAAATTGTTTATTCTTATTACCGATAATGATATGGAAAATATTTCAAAACCGTCCATATCTCCTCAGCTATGGGACAATTGCAATCCAAATAGGATAGCGCCGGCAATATTGCCGCATCCATAATAGTCATTGTTTCATTGTAGAGAGTTTCTGATTCACTATTTGCTGGTGGTAAATTTTGACTATCCACACCCATATCCATGATAATGGTGCGCATAATACGTATCAATTTATACATTAGCACTGTATCATAGTGTAACGATGGACCCAATGCTATAACCATTGGGATAACATAACTCCGCAAATCACTAAAGTCTTTGGCTCGTATTTTTTGCAATAGCTTGGAGTCATCGGCTAGGCGACGTTTTTGTAATGTTGCTGCTGGGGAGATTTTAAAACATTTTGTACGATACAACTGATCGATACTGATGTGTATGAGTTCAGCCAAGGCCCGGGCTATCGGTTCATGTACCACTACCGATTGTTCGGGTAATTTTTTAATAATTCTCAAGGCATTATCCCAATCGCCTACTTTGAGTAGACCTTCGCATAGGCCAAATTTTTGATTGGCAAGATATTTTTCCTATGAAAGAAAGGAACGGTATTTTTAATTATAATGGAAAAGGGGAACTATTTTTTCACTACTTACTAAATTATATTCCTTTTCAGGTTCTGGTTCGGCGGGTTCTTTATCCTTATTGGTAACAATAACATTCATTTTGCGTACAAATTCTTTAGCATCAGCTATATCTTGTTCCCATTCACTGGTAATGGCACTATCCGTTGGCGAAAGCTAAAGAAGAAAAGTGGTATTTGAATTTTATTTTTAATAGTGAACAAGTTTTTCGATACTTACCCACACATAGATATCATTTAAATCTATCACACCATATTTCAATAACAATGAACAGACATGAAATAATGAACGTGGTGTTTTTGAATCGGCAAAGTAACGGAATTTATAACCCAAAACTTCACAAATAATTGAACCATTTGGCATATAGGCCCTGAGCAGTGGTATAAATAATTGCCAACGTTCTGGGCGTGATTCAAAGGACTCCAAAATGATATCCAAAACACGATTGGGATCCAAATTAAAGCAACCTGAAAGAAGAAAAATCAAAATAATACGAATGAATGATTCCTATTCGTCGATATTGAGAAAAATTGAATCCAATAACATTGAATGCAAACTCGAAATACTTCAATACTAAAGTAAATTTTTTCAAGGCATATATGTATTTTTATTTTTTTTTTTCTAGCCAAATATGACAGCCGTTCTTTATATGGCCGCTTTTTCGGTTAGAAAAAATATCGAATTTTTAAAAAATGAAAAATTGCCTCCTTACCAATTAACGACTTAATTATATCCATAATGCTATCTGAGGTAACATCATCCTCAAATTCTTGATTTAATTCCGTTATTAGTTTGGCATAGCCTTCACTTTCCTCACGGAATAGATTGAAACGTCGTTGTTTGTAACTAAGTAAAGGAAATATTTAAATTATTAAAATTTATTTTTTTAATTAAAAATATCCCACTTACTATAATTTAGTTTTAATTTTAATGAATTTCGTATAGAACACTTTATTCTTGACAATGCCAACTTCTTGCAGAGTATCAATTTCCAGTCTTTCTTTAATCAATTTATCCGGAATAACTTTTTCCAAATCCTTGAGAATTTGACAGAACATTAAACGCTCCTCCTGTATGCCATCGGTCATTAGAGATGTTTCCGCATCCAATACATTCACCACATCCAAGATGAGAGAGGGGAAGTCTTCATGAAGGGGCTGTAAAGATAAAAAATACATTAGAACTTGGTAAAAAAAGAAGTGGATTTTTATAAAAAAAAATTTAAAAATCTAAAAAATTTGGGTTTTTATTAAAACTTTTTTTTAATATCTAAAAAATTATGAAATAAAAAAAATAAGAACGATTATTGGCTGAATTATTTTGAAATGTTTTCAAACATCAAAAAAAAATATGAATTTAAAAATACATATTTTTTGAAGATCAAAAACAGGTGTTGTATCTTTTTAAATTATTTTTCCAAGACGAACCCTATTGAAATTGGGAAAAATCGGTTCAGATTTAGATACAGCTCCCATATATATTTTCGTCCAATTTAATGTAAATGGTGCACCCTATATATCTTTCGATTTGCGCGAAATTTGGCACAGCGTAATGAATTAGGTCTAGAATGATGTGTGTTAAGTTTCATGAAAATCGGTTCAGATTTAAATATAGCTCGTATATATATTTTCGTCAGATTTAAGGTACATGGTGTACCAAAGTCCCTATATATCTTTCGATTTGCAAGAAATTTGGCATAAGGTACTGTATTAGGTCCATAATGATGTGTTTAGATTTAGATATAGCTCCCATATGTAGTTTTGTCTGATTTTATATAAATGGTACACCAAAGGCCCTATCTATATTTCGATTTGCAAGAAATTTGGCATAGTGTACTGAATTAAGTCTAGAATGACGTGTGTCAAGTTTCGAGAAAATCGGTTCAGATTTACATACACCACCTTTCTGCAATGTTTTAGAGAACGGTGTGAATACTATTCAGACCTACTCGATATATTTAGAAGTTCAAAAAATATTTTTTTCCAAAATGTATTCTGCCCACGTGCCCGTTTATTTCATACATATTGACTTTCTTTCTCCCCCGTATATACTCATGTCCATTCGACTCTATAGCCCTGTAAATCATTTGTACTGTCTTCTCGAGCGTAAACAAATAATCTCTTAGATCCTCTGTCTTAATACATATGTATACTCTGGCCAATTCAATAATTCACATATACTGTTTGGGCCTTTAGATTTCTGTTTTTTATATATATTTCTCAATATCAACGACATTAATTTAAAAAAATTTGACTTGTTTCTATAGTAGCCATGAACGTCTTTAAATGCAATTTTTTAAATAATCCTGGCCTCAGGCCCTCTAATTATTCGCTTCGCCCATAGGGGCCAACTGGCTCCTTAGGTCTTACTTCTTTTCAAAAGCGAAGATAGCAGGTTTCACAAACATTCAAAGCATTTGTTATTCCAAGGAGATTTTACAAAAACCCATAGTTAGACTTTAGATTTTATATCAGATATTGATATCTACATTGTCAAAGGAATACAGATATGAATCTGTAAGCAACAGGTCCTAACGTTAAGATTATGAAAAGTTCCAAAACAACCAAACGATTTACAATTAAAACGGATCACCTAGTTACTACCCAAAATAACTTAGATTTTGTTGTTCGCTTTAGAGTCCTTTAAAACCAAAAAAAAATCGATACTGATAAAATTGACTAAATTTTCCACTCTTTATATCTTACATCTAAAAATACAGTATAAACTTGATAATCCGGACCTCAATAATCCGGATTATTCGGTAATCCGGACTGCATTTCACAACCCATTGCGTATCCTATAATCCGGATTGATTGACCTATTTGACTCAAAAATCCGGATTGTAAAGATACGTTACTTTTTATTTTAATAAAAAAATCGTTGCAAATTTAATTGAAAATGGTACCTATTATATTCAAAGTTCTTATTTTTGAAATGAATAATTTTCATTTTTAATAAAAGCATAAAAATAATTAAATTATCACCAAATTAATATAAATTTAAACCAATTAATAAAACTCGATAATCCGGATTGGGGTCTGCAATCAATTATCCGGATTAGCGAGTTTTTACTGTATTGATATATTATAAAAAATAAAGTGACCAATTTTTAAATTCCACTTACCACAACTTCACTCAGCGTATTCAATACGGTATCCTTTTTCAGGTTACATCGAACACCTTGCCACAATAGATCATATATGGCACTGGAGACACCAAATTTAAAATCACTCTTGGCTCCCATATATGGACTTTCATTGTCACGGCAATGTTGTTTTAAATATTTCAAACTAAAACGAAAATTATTCAAGAACACAAAAGTTTATGTTTTACAAACACAAGAAGCCAAGCGTTAGTTGTTTTTTTTTTGTAGTTTATGTGTGTCTGACTGACAGACTGTCTGCTGTCTGTCTGAGGAGATAAGCAGTTATTTGATTTCATTGTGGATAGGATGATGAAAACTATTTGCAATATTCATTTCCATTTTGTTTTTGGGGGGATAGACATGTAAGCAAATATGCCGGTATTATTGCAAAAGCTGGATCGTGGCATCCTTAGGAAATAATCTTTCTTTTGAGTATTTTTTGTGGTCAATTGAATGTGACAACAGAATTTACAGAGATTAAAGGGTAATTTCACCAAAAATAGTAATTCGGGTGCTAAAGTATGCTTCTTCTTCAAGTATAACTACAGACAAGAGAGCTAAATGGACAGACTGACTGACTAGGTAAATAAACGATTCCGTACAATTCACTCTTTCCCGACTTTTCGAAATGTTTAAACACATCCGGACTGAGGAGGTTGCCCGTGGTGGTTGTGCTGCTCCCGCCACCACCGCCGCCGCCATTTGTTGTATCCATTGCGTTGCGTCGTGACGACTTCGATGATTTGGTTGGTGTCGTTGTCACCAACGTTTTGTGGGTGCTGGTGGTGGGCGATATATTTTCCGTATTATTTGTTGTGGTACCATGCGTCGCACTATCCTCTCGGGAGGTATTTTCGCTGGAAACGTTGATATCACTTGAAGATGATGCTGCACCACCGCCACTAGCCGCCGTTGTTGTGTCTTCACCACTTTTGCCTTTTGCTGTGGGTTTTCTCAAGCGCCTCATGTAACCGCGTCGCGTTTTTTCGTTTGCACTACGCGATAATTGTATAAAACTTTAAAAGTTTTATACTTTTTGGGTGTTTTTGTAACGTCTCGGTTATGCTAAAATGCTTTTCCGTAAGCAAAATTCTGCTATGGCAAAAAAGCAAGCGTATATCACAAAAAAATTCACTTTAATGTGATGCACAGAAATAGGGATAAGTAAATCGAGATTTGACTAATCGATTAATCGACACTTTTTGTATTGAAAAGTCGAAGTCGACTTTTGATCTTTGAGGAAACCGCAAAGTCAATTTTCGATTTTGTTTATTAATGCTTGGTTTATTATACCAAAATTGTCCAAAAATTGCACATTCCAGAACACAACAACATTTAAATATAAAAAAAATTTAGTCGATTTTGCATCGGTCTACCGGTAGCTATTGTGACAGTTAACCGGCGTCGACTGGTGAATGTTTGACAACGGCGTCTGGGTTGCATATGCTTCAGAGTTGCCAAACAATGTCATGTAAAATGGCGTCTTTTATTTTGACGTATGGCAAAAGACATTTTCTTTGAATTGAATGTTTCTGATGTTTTTATACGCAAGATAATAATAAATACGTAATTTAATGATAATACCGTATAGAATATTATATAATATGCAAATATAAAGGGGACATTTATGTAAGGTTTATATACAAGATGATTCCATATCGACAATATTTTGCAAAAAGGTGTGTTTACCCTCCAAAAAAACAACCACAATAAAGGGAAAATCCGACTACAACTTTAAAAGTACCAATATGTAAATGATATAATTATTACAAGGTAGGGCCTATCTATCATATTGTAAAAGTAAAAATGTGTTTAAATTAAATATATTTGAATATACCTGAGCGGTACCGTTATATGGAAGCTATAGCAAAACGTAAACCGATATGTTTCAGTAGGAAGCCAATTAGGTTAAAAAAGGGTTAACATTCAAAAATACCGAATATTTGAGGGTATCGTTAAATTGGCCGATTAGTATATCCGATTTTCAATTCCAAATATCCTAATAGAAATTCCAATGTATTTAGTATTTTTTACGTATTAGGAATCTTCTATTTTAATATATATTCAAATCAGTTAAAATTTAGAATTATATGCAGATGGTGTCGTAATATGGGGGCCAACATTTCGGCGTTTCCACAAGTCTATGAGCTATTTGAAAAAAGTAACGATGTAGTTCTGTTTCATAGATCATTTAATTAATGAAAGCAAAAAACAATTTGAACTTTACATCAAATTAAAAAATATTCATAAAAAAGAAAAAAATAAGTGATGACAAAAGTGAAATTTAATTTTTAATTTTTGCAATTTATATAATAAAATATATAAAAAATAAATAAAATATTAAAAAAATCTTTAAAATGCAAACACTTTTGGCGTTTTTTTTCTTTCTTTTGTATTTTGATTCGCAAATTTGGCAAAGAAGAATTTGCTAATGGAAAAGCAAGCGAAAATTTCAAAACAGAAAACAAAAAATTTGCCAAATAAAAATCTGCCTGTTGAAAAGCGGACTTAATAGCGAAAAAAATCGTAAATTTTGATTGCGATTCGCCATAAAATATATTGATAAGGGAATTGACTTCTGGAAACAAGTTTTGTTCACAGACGAATCGAAGTACAATACATTTGGAAGTGACGGTAGAGCTAAAGTTTGGTGAAAACGAGATACAGCTATGGATCCTAAACATTTAGTTCCGACCGTTAAACACGGAGGTGGTAACGTGATAGTTTGGGGTGCCGTTGCTGCATCTGGAGTGGGGAAGTTAGTGTTTATAGAGGGAAATATGGATCGGTACCCCTATAAATCTATTCTAGAAAAAAATCTGAAACCATCGGTCGATATTTTAAATCTTGGTGAACATTGGATTTTCTACCAAGACAACGATCCTAAACACACCGGTCAGAGATTGGCTTCTTTATTATGCCCCACGGCAATTGTACCCACCGCGCCAAATTCCGGACTTGAGTAAGTTTGTTATATTCTGCAAAAAAAAAAAAAAACGCGCAATAAAGAGTTGAGAAATACTCAAAGCGAAACTTCATTTGTAAAGGAACAGAATTGTAAAAAAAATATATTTATATTACATTCTTGCAGGTTCGAGGATACATTTTATATATTCTTTTTTCCAATTTAATATTTTTAAACTATTCAAGCTATTTTTCATTTTCGTTCCGTTTCAATTTTACAATATTTCCATTCAATTACAGAATTATAACGTCACAATGAATATGCATTTAATTGGTTGACATGCCACTAAACAATCATTAACTCGTGCTATCATATCACTGTGAATGTATTGCGAGAAGAAGAAACAATAACAAACGCAGTGATCAGTAGGTGCAAATTTACTTGCGGACATTAAATTGCAAATATTTCAGTGTTAAATGTGAATAATATTATTAAATAATAGTGAAATTGATGAATAAAGTGTCATATTTAATAATGATAATGGAATTTCCACAAAAATTAAAAAAATATCAAAAATGTCATGGTGTTCCATGTATATGCCTTTAAGGGAAAAAATTAATACAAATTAACAGATATCTATGAAATAGTGTGTGCGATAAAAGAACAAAAGCGAAAATATCTTAAAAAGTGAATATTGTTTAATAACAAAATTTCATAAATTGCTGTTGTTTCCCTTGTTTTCATTTCTTCTTTGGTAAGTCATGTGTTTTTACTCTGTCTCTCTATCAACACAAAAACAACAATATGCCTAACGGTAAACAGAGAATTTTTCTTATTAGAATAAATGAGAATAGCAATGATGGGGTATAATTGCATTGGGATAGTTTTGATTTCTTAACAGGGTTGTCGTGTTTCTTTTCTTGAATTTCTTTTCCTGAATTAATAAAAATCTGCAGAATTTATTAATTCATGAAGTAGGGAACTCATCTAAAAACCTCTAATTTAATAAAGGAAATGACTGTATTATGGGCCGGGTATTATATTAAAATAATACTAGAAGCACTTTATTATATTAAGAATCAACCTTGAAATTCTACACATACAGTGCCGGTAAAAGTAAGTAAATAGTCATAAGGAAACGATTCGACTTCTAAGGACTTCAATGAAGAAATCCCGTATATTTTTTCCCTGCGTGAGCAATATCGATTTATAATGACATGTTTCGTAATAAATAGGAAATTATCCTTTATGTGCACTTACAAAATGTATTCCATGTCTGGGCGATACTTTGCGACATTTGCCTCTGAAACGATTAGAACCTATAATCGGGCATATTTTCCGAATCATGCTTTCCCGGATTAAACATTTACGCTATACAATTCAAATTTGCTTATTTTACACGCAAATTACTGGGTTCATTAGACCCTAAATAAATAGTTGACCAAATCCTTTCCCCGTGTAAAATATGTGATGTTCAGGTTTCAAAAGTGGCCTCAAGAGTGACTAGAAAACCTAAATATCATCTGATAATCACCGGATAATGTAGGTGTCGTTCTTGACCATTACCGGAACCTCATGTAAAAATAAAAAAAAAAATCCATTATGAAAATGTCGATAAAATTGGAGAAATGATCGAAGGCCCTAAAAAAACGACGATAAACCTTTTTAAAACCACTTACACAAAGCTGGATTCAAAACAGAGCTCGATGTTCGGGTGCCACACCAATTAACAGAAAAATAAGATGGATCGAATTTCCATTTGTGAAGCCTTGGTCAAACGGAATGAGATATACCCATTTCCTAAACGGATGGTGACTGGAGATGAGAAATATGTGACATACGATAACCCTGTGCGAAAACGATCATGGTCAAAGGGCGGTGAAGCACCTCAAACGGTGGCCAAACCAGGGCTAACGGCCAGGAATGGGACTGGAAGGGGATTATTTATTATGAGTTGTTTCCATATGGTCAAAAGCAAAATTCTGATCTATGCTGTCAACAACTAGACCGCTTACAGATACAATTGACAAAAAATGGCCAGAATTGCCTACATGAGAGGTGTCGTGTTCCACCAGGACAACGCTAGGCCTCACACACCTGCAGAGATTCGCCAGAAACTTCGGGAGCTTGGTTGGGAAGTTTTAATGCATCCGTCATCTTTTTCTTTCATTGCAAAATTTCTATAATAATAAAAAATTAGTATCTAGGGAGAATTGTGAAAATCTACTACTAGAGTTTTGTTTTTTGCAAATAGAGATCAGAACTTCTATGAGAGAGGCATTATGAAGTTACCTTTAAAATGGCAACAAATCATAAAATAAAACGGTGCAACCTATAGTTCATATAAAAATAATGGATTACTTTTTTCCCAACCTAAGATAAAGTCAATCAAAATACGTAGACAACTGTAATTATCATCGTACAACTGCCACATCCCAATATATACAACAATATGATGGGATCAATGTAAACTCAACCACTCCTCTTGAATATACTATCAACCCGTTTGTATGTCCTTCAGGCTACAGAATAGAAATTTTGTCATTGTTCTCCCAAAAGACTGGGTCCATTTGACCCGCTGTAAAATGAACAGACTGACGTGCACACATGTCTATATCGACTCAGCTAGTCGATATATTACGATCGGTATACTAAAAGGTGGGTCTAGAACCAATATTTCGCGCCGTTACAAACTTAAGGGGATACGCAAGGCTTAAATAATTGGGCGATACTATAAGCTATAATCCATTACAACATAGTTGTGAAGGGCATAAAACTGTCAAATATTATGTATTTTTGTAGTGAACAGAACAAGTTTTTTTAAAACAATCATTCCGAAATTATTTATTTCATTTAAAGAATTTTTAGTTTTCATTTTTTATGAATTTTGTGACATTTCCGTTCATATAAATATTTATTACATTCAAAAAATACAAGTTTAATTAGTTGCCTTGCCACCAAACAACCAACAACTCGTGTTATCAGACCTCTGTGAATGTAATAGCGGGAAGAAGAAACAATAACAAATGCAGGGATCAGTTGGTGCAAAATTATTCGCAGACATTAAATTGTAAATATTACAGTGTTAAATACGAAAAATATTATGAAATTATAGTGAAATCGATAGAAAAAATGTGAAATTTAATGATTGTAATGGAATTTATACAAACATTAAAAATAGATTGAAGAAAATAATCGGTGAAAGTTCAGAGTGGTGGGATTCATGTCTTTGTAATCGTATGGGAATGAGCATAGAAAAATGAATTTAAATTCAATTTGTAATGAATTTGTGAAATACAGTGAGTGTAATAAGTATTTTGCCTCAATAAAAATTTTAAAAAATTCCAATATATACGCCTAAAGCCAGCAAACTAAGGATGTAAAATGAATTATGTATGATGGACTATGTTTGTGGACATATTTAGATCGTATTTCTGCAATAATCACAGCGTAAGACCTATTGATCTCGAAGATATCGGCCGAAATATATAACAATCCAAAAATGTTTATCACAAAAAAGTATTTTGCTTTTTATTATTATTTTAGAGAAAATTGTTACATAGAACACGTTTGGTCTTTTTATAGTTACCATTGCGGGTAACGACATACTATAAGTGATTTGGCAACGATTCCAATAAACCACGGCATTTTTTCGCGAGTATTTTCTCACATTTACGTTCAATACATTCTCCAGCTATATTTCATTTAATATTTCGTAATTTCTCGTTCTAATCTCAAAATCAGAGTATTAAATATAGTTGTCGCGGCTTCAAAACATCCCAAATATGTTAAGAATAATAAAAAGGTGGTTTTACAAAATATATCGCGAGGACAGGACCTTAAAAACTATTAAAAGCAAAATCCGACAAACAAATTATTTAAAAAAATATCGCGAAACCCCATTTTTCTAACTTCGAAAACTTTATGGTTCATTATTACTGATCTAGGAACCAAAATATACTATGAAAATAGCAATAAGGAGGTCAGATTCAAAGATATGGACGGTTTTCTGGCAATATAAATACATCTTATTTCGAAAATAAATAGATCGAACCGTTTATTCCCTACTGCATTTTATTCGCAACTGATGGTGTTAATCGGAGATAAAATATAGAATGCGTATTCGCCACCAGCAACCACTGTTTTTCAAAAGACAATAGGATTTGACGAATAATGATGTTTTCTCCCAACTTCATGTATTGTTTTTTATTACTATTGCTTTAGAACTGTTCATATCTTTGAATCTGACCTCCTTATTGGTATTTCCATTGCATATATTGGTTCCCAGATCAATATTACTGGACCATACAATTTTCAAAGTCGGAAAAATTGGGTTTCGCGAATTTTTTTTCAATAATTTGTATGTCGGATTTTGGTTTTAATAGTTTTTAAGGTTCTGTCCTCGCGTTATATTTTGCAAAACCTCTTTTTTATTATTCTAAACATATTTGGGATGTTTTGAAACCCCAATGACTATGTTTAATACTCTTATCTTAAGATTAGGACGAGAAAATACCAAATATTAAATGAAATACTGATGGATAATGTATTAAATGTAAATGTGAGAAAATACCCACGAAAAAATGCCGTGATGTATTGGAATCGTCGACAAATCGCTTATAGTATGTGGTTAACCGCAATTGTAACTATAAAAGGACCAAACGTGTTTTATGTAATATTTTTTTCTAAAATAATATTAAAAAGCAAAATACTTTTTTGTGATAAACATTTTTGGGTTGTTATAGATTTCGGCCGATATCTTCGAGACCAATAGGTCTATCGCAATGATTCTTGCAGAAATACGATCTAAATATGTCCACAAACATATTCCATCACACATAATTCATTTTACTTCTTTAGTTTGCTGGCTTTAGGCGTATATATTGGAATTTTTTAAAATTTTTATTGAGGCAAAATACTTATTACACTCACTGTATATTTGTGAAAATATTATTCGAAAAGTCAACTAATTTAAGAAAATGATATTGATTTATTTTTTCTATTATATATGGATTGCCGCCTATCATCATATGCCGGCTTAGGTAAGTCATTCATTTCGTTCTTTCATGCGTATTACAATAACAACATGAATAACGGTGAATAACATTTTTTCTAATTGGAATAAATAAGAACAGAGAATAAATCAGAACAACAGTAATGTATGTCGTTTGTTTACATTGCAGTAGGGCAGTGTTACCGTTGGGAATTTAAAAAAAAAGTTGCACTAAAAGTCGTTCATTTTAAAAAAAGGTCCTATTGAAAAATAGATTTGTTAATACATAAAACTGTTCCTAGAATATTTCAAAAACACTATGAATTCAGAAACGACGTAGAGGAATTCAAGGAATTCCGAGTTTTTTTTTTTTTTGAAAATACTTAGAAAACCAGTAAGGAAAGTAGTAAAGTCGGGCGGGGCCGACTATATGATACCCTTCACCACTATGGGTATATTAAACAGGACTTTTAACATGAAATTGGATGAACTGAAATATGTGATTCATTCATTGGATTAACTAAAATATGTGATATATATATATATAAATGTGAATCGTCATAGATTAATCCATAAACATGTCATTCGTTTGTTACAATGGGACAAACGTATGTAAATCGAATTCAAACAAATATCAAGAGGACATCCGTTGGGCTATGTCTGTTCTTCTAGAAAACACAACTACGCTATTTTAAGCTCAATTTTGTACGTTGTGCAAAATTTCACATCAATCTGACAAACATAAGGAGTTTCATGCACCATTTACTTAAAATCGGACGAAAATATATATGGAAGCTATATCCAAATATGAACCGATTTCAACGAAATATGTCATAGGTTAGGTTGTACAGTATTTTTCGGCTAATTGGCCCTACGGTTAATTGGTTTCCACACTTAATTGAACCACATGGTGGGGGAAAAAATATTTCATAGGAAAATACATGTAAATTTTCTCGGATAATTAAACCCTGTTAATTGATTTTCCCGCTAAATTGGTTCAAAATTCATGTCATCAAAAATTAATTTCCTTTTACTTTTCACCGGTTAATTGCATAATAATAATTGAAAAAAAAATCTGCCATTTTTTTTACATACATATTTGACATAATTTGTGAAAAAGACTAGGTGGCATCTCTACTAATTCAATAGATATGTTTATGGCAAAGGAAAAACTGCGAAAAAGCGTAATTTGTATTTGACATTGGATTTTTTTAAATCATTAGTAGTTCCAGTTATACGTGATTACTGTAATTGAACAAACTATTAAATTAAGCGGGTTCGGATAATTGGTTCCTCGGTTAATTGAACAAAAATTTGTGCAAATTTTGATGTGCAATTAACCGAAAAATACTGTTCGTTTGTTCCCATCAGCCATATATTGGTTCCTTGGTGCGTTAATTACTTAAAATCAATCGATAATATATAAGGGAGCTATATCTAAATCTCAACCGATCTTCACGAAACTTGGCACACATCTTTCTGAACTAAATTAAGTACGCTATACAACATAAGAACTTTGGTACATTATTTACATTAAATCGAACGAAAATATATATCTAGATCTGAACCGATTTTCACGAAACTCAGCACACATCATTCCAAACTCAACTCAGTACGCTTTGGAAAATTTCTTGCAAATCGAAAGGTATATAGGAACTTTGGTGCACCTGTTACATTAAATCGGACGAAAATGTATATGAGAGTTATATATGAGATCTATATCTAAATCTGAACCGATTTTCACGAAACTTGGCAGACATCATTCTAGGCTTAATTCAGTACGTTATGCCAAATTTCGTGCAAATCGAAAGACATATAGGGACTTTGGTGCACCATTTACATGAAACGGACGAATCTATATATGGGAGCTATATCTAAATCTGTACCGATTTTCTCAAAACTTGGCAGATATCATTCGAGGCTCAATTTAATACGTTATGCCAAATTTCGTGCACTTCGAACGATATATAGGGTCTTTGGTGCATCATTTACATTAAATCGGTCAAAACTATATATGGGAGCTACATCTAAATCTGGTCCGATTTTCATAAAACTTGTCAGACATCACTCTAGGCTCAATTCAGTATGTTACGCTTTTTACGGACTTTGGGCCTATATCAGATGAAAATATATATGGGAGCTATATCTAAATCTGAACCGATTTTTCCCAATTTCAATAGGGTTCGTCCTTGGGCCAAATAATTAAGCTGTGCCAAATTTCATCCAATTCGGATTATAAATGCGACCTGTATTTTGTTTACAATTTAACACCAACAGACGGACGGACATGTATAAATCGACTCAGAAAGTGATTCTATGCATATTCTCAAAAGGAACCATGGGTCTATCTCGTTTCCTTTTGCCTGTTACAAACATATGCACAAAGACATAATACGCTGTACCACAGTATGGTGAAGGGTATAATTACACGAATTATTAATAGCATTGGCCAGAATTTGGTTACAATTAAGAATGGGATAATTCTATAAAATCAATTAATTGAAAAATCGTGGCGATTAAACACGGTTTCATAGTCGTGATTAGACAATCAGATTATTCAGAAGATTGAGAATGTTAATATATGGGGGAACACCAGCGACATCTAGATTTGAATATCTTCTTTTTCATGGTATCCACTGTCTACACAAAAAATCTTGCACTACAGGGATTTCAAACTAAATTGGATATTGTCTTTGCTATGACGAAAATGAACACTGGATGACCAACTATTTCGGTACATAAAAATATACTAATATATACTAATAATATAAAATAAAATATAACTTAAACTAATTACTCTACAAGAATACAATGTAATAATTTTAGTCTATATGTTGACCGCTATATTTGGAGAAAAAAATATTTGATTTATGTTTACCCTGAAAAAAATTAAAAAATAAAATAATAAATTGACCATTTTTCTGTGATGGTGTTGGGTGATTTTGTCACCTACCATCAATATTCGAAATTTCATATTCTCATGTGTTACATCAGCAATATGATTATTTTTTTTTTTTCAAAATTTCCTTCAATACATTAATTAAAATTTCTTGTTATCACTTGAAAACTTAATTTACTAATCCCTCTCCACAAATTCCCCCCGTCCGCCACCCTACTGCTACGTGACATTGCATTCGCTTTCATTTCAAGCGACGAAATGTGTTGAAAGAAACATTTCCAATGTCCAATGCCTATTTAAATTTGTTTACATGCCTTCAAATGATTATCAACTGACTAAGGTCGAAGGTCATCGCACATTGAATACCCTATTTATGATCATTTAATTTGTTTTGAAATTCATAAAACTACAACATATACTAATCATTACAACAAAACCGAAAAACAACATCGAAATGGTAATTAGAAAAATGCTGTAATTCTTATCAAATTCAGCGGCTTAGTTCTAGGTTATTTCAAGGCGTCACTATGTCGTGTCTTCATTTTGTGTTTGTTTTCAGATAATAAGGAAAAAATTATTATAGAGGCGTGTATTTTATAAAAAATATTTTTCGAAGGCCCTAGACAAGGCGTGGTTTTTTAAAGAATATTTTTTCAAGGGTCCATCAAAGAGGCGTGGATTTTTTAAAGAATATTTTTTCAAGGGTCCATCAAAGAGGCGTGGATTTTTTAAAGAATATTTTTTCAAGGGTCCATCAAAGAGGCGTGGATTTTTTAAAGAATATTTTTTCAAGGGTCCATCAAAGAGGCGTGGATTTTTTAAAGAATATTTTTTCAAGGGTCCATCAAAGAGGCGTGGATTTTTTAAAGAATATTTTTTCAAGGGTCCATCAAAGAGGCGTGGATTTTTTAAAGAATATTTTTTCAAGGGTCCATCAAAGAGGCGTGGATTTTTTAAAGAATATTTTTTCAAGGGTCCATCAAAGAGGCGTGGATTTTTTAAAGAATATTTTTTCAAGGGTCCATCAAAGAGGCGTGGATTTTTTAAAGAATATTTTTTCAAGGGTCTATCAAAGAGGCGTGGATTTTTTAAAGAATATTTTTTCAAGGGTCCATCAAAGAGGCGTGGATTTTTTAAAGAATATTTTTTCAAGGGTCCATCAAAGAGGCGTGGATTTTTTAAAGAATATTTTTTCAAGGCTCTACAAAAGAGGCGTGGATTTTTTAAAGAATATTTTTTCAAGGCTCTACAAAAGAGGCGTGGATTTTTTAAAGAATATTTTTTCAAGGCTCTACAAAAGAGGCGTGGATTTTTTAAAGAATATTTTTTCAAGGCTCTACAAAAGAGGCGTGGATTTTTTAAAGAATATTTTTTCAAGGCTCTACAAAAGAGGCGTGGATTTTTTAAAGAATATTTTTTCAAGGCTCTACAAAAGAGGCGTGGATTTTTTAAAGAATATTTTTTCAAGGCTCTACAAAAGAGGCGTGGATTTTTTAAAGAATATTTTTTCAAGGCTCTACAAAAGAGGCGTGGATTTTTTAAAGAATATTTTTTCAAGGCTCTACAAAAGAGGCGTGGATTTTTTAAAGAATATTTTTTCAAGGCTCTACAAAAGAGGCGTGGATTTTTTAAAGAATATTTTTTCAAGGCTCTACAAAAGAGGCGTGGATTTTTTAAAGAATATTTTTTCAAGGCTCTACAAAAGAGGCGTGGATTTTTTAAAGAATATTTTTTCAAGGCTCTACAAAAGAGGCGTGGATTTTTTAAAGAATATTTTTTCAAGGCTCTACAAAAGAGGCGTGGATTTTTTAAAGAATATTTTTTCAAGGCTCTACAAAAGAGGCGTGGATTTTTTAAAGAATATTTTTTAAAGGCTCTACAAAGAGGCTCTACAAAAGAGGCGTGGATTTTTTAAAGAATATTTTTTCAAGGCTCTACAAAAGAGGCGTGGATTTTTTAAAGAATATTTTTTCAAGGCTCTACAAAAGAGGCGTGGATTTTTTAAAGAATATTTTTTCAAGGCTCTACAAAAGAGGCGTGGATTTTTTAAAGAATATTTTTTCAAGGCTCTACAAAAGAGGCGTGGATTTTTTAAAGAATATTTTTTCAAGGCTCTACAAAAGAGGCGTGGATTTTTTAAAGAATATTTTTTCAAGGCTCTACAAAAGAGGCGTGGATTTTTTAAAGAATATTTTTTCAAGGCTCTACAAAAGAGGCGTGGATTTTTTAAAGAATATTTTTTCAAGGCTCTACAAAAGAGGCGTGGATTTTTTAAAGAATATTTTTTCAAGGCTCTACAAAAGAGGCGTGGATTTTTTAAAGAATATTTTTTTCAAGGCCTTCTATAAAGCGTGGATTTTTTAAAGAATATTTTTTTCAAGGCCTTCTATAAAGCGTGGTTATTTTAAGGATCACGTTTTTTTAATAAAAAATTGTTTTCCTTCCCACATTCCTTGTAGTTGTTGTCCCCTCTAGAAGACAATACTCACCCATTGTATTATAGAACAACAATAACAACAACACCAAATAATAAGCGTTAAAAATAAACATTATTTTAACAGCTTCAAGGTGTTATTAAAACTACAACAAACAAATTTTTAAACTAATATTTGAATTTCTTGAAGAAAAATTAAGATAACAAAAATGACACACGTACACATCTGTTCCAATAACTACATATGTAAACACGCACACACACACACACATATGTCTATTTGTACATGTGCTTATTTTAAGAGGAAAACATTGTTCCTTTGGAATAATCCACACACAAAAAAAAGGTTATCACTGTCGGTGACACCGCAAATGAGGATAAGACGCGGTGATGTGCCAGAGTAGGGGATTCAAGTACCCTCCCCAAAAAATAAGAAAATTTTACACTGAAAAATAAACAAGAGCAATAATAAAAGCTTATCGGTGTGATAAATAAATATTGTTTGCTATCTGGTGGAGTGTGTGTGTGCGTGTTTGTGAGTATGTGTGTCATACCTCCTATATGTTGGGAATTGAAGTTTTATTTTGGGAATTTGTGAAATTTGCATACCTCTTCTACAAAGTGTTGGGAAAGGCCATAGATTATTAACCTCGTGATATGTGTCGCCTCTATTTTTGGAAAAAAAGTTCAGCCACAAGGCCGTGGAAACGATGTGGATTGCAGCGGCACAGTGGACTAGGTGTCCAAATTCGAAAAATCAGAAAAATTATGTCCTCAAAAAAATTAGAAAGAGGAACAAGGTCCCATATTGTGGCTGGGGTAGTTTTAAAATCGATGAGACAAAATATGAAAGGGGAACACCCTTTCCTCCAGACTTCACATTATCAAATGCCCTGAGGTATTTTCCCTCTGGCCAATGGCAAGGACTTATGTCAAGGTTTCAAAATCCTTGGCGACAGAAAAATCCTTTAAACCCCCTTCACTCCCTACCTTCAACAATTCCCCTATAATTTCTCTCCTTTGACTATCACCTCCAAAACTTCTATGGCTCCATAAAAATTATATGGTCTCATCTTTAGATTTTTCTGATGTATATATTATATGTTCCGACTTTACCCAAAAATATGTCCAGCCATCCAACCAACCAAAAAATGTCACCGATATGATGAACATTTTCATCATCAGCAAAAAACACATCATTTTGCTTTTCAAAACATTTCCTTGTTTTCGCTTTTCAATAACTCGCCAAAGGTATTCCTTTTTCAAAAAAAAAAAAAACAAAAAACAAAAAACGGACAACAAAAATAAAAGTAACAAAAATCCGGTAGCCATAACATCCAACGAAAAACACTATATCCTAATATGGTTGGTTGATAGATACATAGACTAGGTGACCATTCAACCTCCCGCACTTTCAACAACAACATCAACAACTTTATTATTTTTTGTTGCTGGTCTTTCACACACACTTTATGCAGAGGATGGCTCTGATGATGATGCTACCCAATATTCAGGTTGTCGACCAACTAGAGTTGGCCGGCCACTGTAGTAGCTCTTGGTGGTTTTGTGTTGTATTCCTAGTGTTTTTGGTTCTTTTTTTTCCAGTGGCCATTGAAGTTCAAAATGTCAGCGGTCCCTGTGGTTTTATGTTTTTCCCCAATAATATATACAACATATAGCAATAGAGGACATTAGGGAGGAATCAAGAAGATTTTCTGCCTTTTTAAAAATACAAGCATTTAAGCCTGATTGGATATCCTTGAAAAACTAATTTTAAAAAATCCACGCCTTTGGATATCCTTGAAAAACTAATTTTAAAAAATCCACGCCTTTGGATATCCTTGAAAACTAATTTTAAAAAATCCACGCATTTGGATATCCTTGAAAAACTAATTTTAAAAAATCCACGCCTTTGGATATCCTTGAAAACTAATTTTAAAAAATCCACGCCTTTGGATATCCTTGAAAAACTAATTTTAAAAAATCCACGCCTTTGGATATCCTTGAAAAACTAATTTTAAAAAATCCACGCCTTTGGATATCCTTGAAAAACTAATTTTAAAAAATCCACGCCTTTGGATATCCTTGAAAAACTAATTTTAAAAAATCCACGCCTTTGGATATCCTTGAAAAACTAATTTTAAAAAATCCACGCCTTTGGATATCCTTGAAAAACTAATTTTAAAAAATCCACGCCTGGTCTAAGAAAAAATCTTGAATTTGTTTAATGACGAACCACCCCAATATTATTATTGTCACATAACTCAACTAGCGACAATAACATCTAACTAGCAGCTAACTTTTTTTTCGAAAATATCAGCAATAACAACAGCATTTGATTATTTTAAGTGAAATTTTCATTAAACAAATATGTCAACGAGGACAAAATGTTGATGTCGTTGGCTCTGGAGTGGCATGGAAATAGATGATCATACCCCTCAACGCATTTACGAAATTTTGGCCGGTATCTATTCAAATATGAAGTTAATGACTTAGTTTGACCGACCAATGTTAGTGGTGTTTTTGCTGATGATGATGACCATAGTTTTGTTCACACCATTCGGTTAACACCACCAGCCATCCCTCCTTCCGCCAAAAAAATATATTTCATCGACCACATAAAAGGAGGAATGTGTTTTGTGTTTGGATTTCGTGTTCTTTGGGGGTATGTGCGTTTAACAAAAAAATACACGGATACATTTTACCAGCTCTGGCCGATTAGATAGCCTCGCCACACCACAGCCGGAAAATAATTTAAACTAATTCTTAAATTGTCTTTAACTACGGAAATATGCTAATCAAACCAAACAAAATGTAACAAATTGCCAATTTATGATAATCAAATGGAAAACATATGTAAAGTCTGCTTTGGCTTCTTTATTCCTTTTTTATGGGAAAATAACACTACTGAAAATAAATAACCATAAAGAAGGGCATGAGTTTTTTTTTTAGAAAATATCAAGTAGCTACATAATCATATGAAAATGATTATTATTACCATTTGGTGGCAATATGAGGTCAATAAGAGGTCTTAAAAGCTATTCTTTAAAAAAATCCACGCCTTATGGACTTCCATGGAAAAATATTCTTTAAAAAATCCTCGCCTCTTATAGACCCTTGAAAAAATATTCTTTAAAAAATCCACGCCTCTTTTGTAGAGGCTTGAAAGAATATTCTTTAATAAATCCACGCCTTGCCTAGAGCCTTGAAAAAATATTCTTTAATAAATCCACGCCTCTTATAGACCCTTGAAAAAATATTCTTTAAAAAATCCACGCCTCTTTTGTAGAGCCTTGAAAAAATATTCTTTAAAAAATCCACGCCTCTTATAGACCCTTGAAAAAATATTCTTTAATAAATCCACGCCTCTTATAGACCTTGAAAAAATATTCTTTAATAAATCCACGCCTCTTATAGACCCTTGAAAAAATATTCTTTAAAAAATCCACGCCTCTTATAGACCCTTGAAAAAATATTCTTTAAAAAATCCACGCCTCTTTTGTAGACCCTTGAAAAAATATTCTTTAAAAAATCCACGCCTCTTTTGTAGACCCTTGAAAAAATATTCTTTAAAAAATCCACGCCTCTTATAGACCCTTGAAAAAATATTCTTTAAAAAATCCACGCCTCTTATAGACCCTTGAAAAAATATTCTTTAAAAAATCCACGCCTCTTATAGACCCTTGAAAAAATATTCTTTAAAAAATCCACGCCTCTTATAGACCCTTGAAAAAATATTCTTTAAAAAATCCACGCCTCTTATAGACCCTTGAAAAAATATTTTTTTAAAAATCCACGCCTCTTATAGACCCTTGAAAAAATATTCTTTAAAAAATCCACGCCTCTTATAGACCCTTGAAAAAATATTCTTTAAAAAATCCACGCCTCTTATAGACCCTTGAAAAAATATTCTTTAAAAAATCCACGCCTCTTATAGACCCTTGAAAAAATATTCTTTAAAAAATCCACGCCTCTTATAGACCCTTGAAAAAATATTCTTTAAAAAATCCACGCCTCTTATAGACCCTTGAAAAAATATTCTTTAAAAAATCCACGCCTCTTATAGACCCTTGAAAAAATATTCTTTAAAAAATCCACGCCTCTTATAGACCCTTGAAAAAATATTCTTTAAAAAATCCACGCCTCTTATAGACCCTTGAAAAAATATTCTTTAAAAAATCCACGCCTCTTATAGACCCTTGAAAAAATATTCTTTAAAAAATCCACGCCTCTTATAGACCCTTGAAAAAATATTCTTTAAAAAATCCACGCCTCTTATAGACCCTTGAAAAAATATTCTTTAAAAAATCCACGCCTCTTATAGACCCTTGAAAAAATATTCTTTAAAAAATTAGAGCCTTGAAAAAATTAAAAAATCCACGCCTCTTATAGAAAAAATCCACGCCTCTTATAGACCCTTGAAAAAATATTCTTTAAAAAATCCACGCCTCTTATAGACCCTTGAAAAAATATTCTTTAAAAAATCCACGCCTCTTATAGACCCTTGAAAAAATATTCTTTAAAAAATCCACGCCTCTTATAGACCCTTGAAAAAATATTCTTTAAAAAATCCACGCCTCTTATAGACCCTTGAAAAAATATTCTTTAAAAAATCCACGCCTCTTATAGACCCTTGAAAAAATATTCTTTAAAAAATCCACGCCTTGAAAAAATATTCTTTTATAGGGCCTTGAAAAACTAGTCTTTAAAAAATCCACGCCTCTTATAGACCCTTGAAAAAATATTCTTTAAAAAATCCACGCCTCTTATAGACTCTTGAAAAAATATTCTTTAAAAAATCCACGACTTCTAGAAGATCTTGAAAAATATTCTTTAAAAAATCCACGCCTTAGTATTTTTAATAAGTGGTCATTAAAATATTAATGAAGAGAAAACGAAATAAAATTTTTATGCTCTTAAAAGCTTAATGCAATACTTAGATTAGATTTCCCAACTCAATGACTTTCCAATTAAACCATAAAATTTAATTAAATAAATTCATAAAAATTCCAAAGCTAATATTCACCGTTGGACCTACATGAAAAAGCTACCTGTTTTTGTCGATTAAATTTTATATATTTTTGGTATGGAAATATCAAAGCGGCTAGATTAAACGGTTTAGAGCCATAATTTTAATATGTATGACAACAATGATCACGATCATCATCATCATCATTTTTAGTATGGTAATTAAAATCAACACGCTGCATCAATTCGGAGTCAACCACAAATGACGACTATCACCACCCAGAAATTTCCCAACAAAAAGTATTTGTCTTCAACAAATAGTTTCGTTATTTTGTTTTTTCTTTTGTTGACAGGTCATAACCTCGATTCCGCACTACGATGCTCTACATCATATGCCTACCAATAAAAGAAAATAAAGAAAAAGAAACGTTGCTCATATGGGACACATAAATTGCCTAAAGATAAACTGCAGCATTTCGTAAGACACCACTCCACCCATTCTACCATTGGAGAAGCGAACCCAACCCAAGGAAATCCCTTTCCATAAAACGTAGCTCATCGGTGATATGCCAAGAATGTTTGCATTCTAAATGAGATAATTTTCATACCTGATCCGCTCTGAATATGGATGGATGGCTTGGAGTAAACAAAGGGCCATCTCCTCCATGTCTATATGAACGTATGTGTACCTTCATTATTTACTCAAAAATAAAACAAAAGGCGATAAATTTAATTTATGACCACTGATAACAGCTAAAAGTGTCTATAAAAATCAACATCAAGCAATAAATAGCTCACTGTTTGACTTGCCAGTAAGGCACCTAGGAGGAGGCATTCCTTTGGTAGAGCACAGTGAGCGAAATTTTAAAAAGCCACAAGAAAACAAATTTTGAAAAAAAATCCAGATATTTTTCAAAGGCCTTAGACAAGGCGTGGATTTCTTAAAAATAATTTTTCAAGGCATGGATTTTTTCAAGAATAGGTCTTGAAAAATATTCTTTAAAAAATCCATGCCATCTAGAAGGTCTTGAAAAATATTCTTTAAAAAATCCACGCCTTCTAGAAAGTCTTGAAAAATATTCTTTAAAAAATCCACGCCAAGGCCTTAGACAAGGCGTGGATTTTTTAAAGTAAAATTGTCAAGGCCTTATACAAGGCGTGGATTTTTTAAAGTTAAGTTTTCAAGGCCTTTGACAAGGCGTGGATTTTTTAAAGTTAAGTTTTCAAGGCCTTTGACAAGGCGTGGATTTTTTAATGTTAAATTTTCAAGGCCTTTGACAAGGCGTGGATTTTTTAAAGTTAAATTTTCAAGGCCTTTGACAAGGCGTGGATTTTTTTAAGTTAAATTTTCAAGGCCTTTGACAAGGCGTGGATTTTTTTAAGTTAAATTTTCAAGGCCTTTGACAAGGCGTGGATTTTTTAAAGTTAAATTTTCAAGGCCTTTGATAAGGCGTGGATTTTTTAAAGTTAAATTTGCAAGGCCTTTGATAAGGCGTGGATTTTTTAAAGTTAAATTTTCAAGGCCTTTGATAAGGCGTGGATTTTTTAAAGTTAAATTTTCAAGGCCTTTGATAAGGCGTGGATTTTTTAAAGTTAAATTTTCAAGGCCTTTGATAAGGCGTGGATTTTTTAAAGTTAAATTTTCAAGGCCTTTGATAAGGCGTGGATTTTTTAAAGTTAAATTTTCAAGGCCTTTGATAAGGCGTGGATTTTTTAAAGTTAAATTTTCAAGGACTTTGATAAGGCGTGGATTTTTTAAAGTTAAATTTTCAAGGCCTTTGATAAGGCGTGGATTTTTTAAAGTTAAATTTTCAAGGCCTTTGATAAGGCGTGGATTTTTTAAAGTTAAATTTTCAAGGCCTTTGATAAGGCGTGGATTTTTTAAAGTTAAATTTTCAAGGCCTTTGATAAGGCGTGGATTTTTTAAAGTTAAATTTTCAAGGCCTTTGATAAGGCGTGGATTTTTTAAAAGGCCTTTGATAAATTTTAAAGTTAAATTTTCAAGGCCTTTGATAAGGCGTGGAGTTTTTAAAGTTAAATTTTCCATGCCTTTGATAAGGCGTGGATTTTTTAAAGTTAAATTTTCAAGGCCTTTGATAAGGCGTGGATTTTTTAAAGTTAAATTTTCAAGGCCTTTGATAAGGCGTGGATTTTTTAAAGTTAAATTTTCAAGGCCTTTGATAAGGCGTGGATTTTTTAAAGTTAAATTTTCAAGGCCTTTGATAAGGCGTGGATTTTTTAAAGTTAAATTTTCAAGGCCTTTGATAAGGCGTGGATTTTTTAAAGTTAAATTTTCAAGGCCTTTGATAAGGCGTGGATTTTTTAAAGTTAAATTTTCAAGGCCTTTGATAAGGCGTGGATTTTTTAAAGTTAAATTTTCAAGGCCTTTGATAAGGCGTGGATTTTTTAAAGTTAAATTTTCAAGGCCTTTGATAAGGCGTGGATTTTTTAAAGTTAAATTTTCAAGGCCTTTGATAAGGCGTGGATTTTTTAAAGTTAAATTTTCAAGGCCTTTGATAAGGCGTGGATTTTTTAAAGTTAAATTTTCAAGGCCTTTGATAAGGCGTGGATTTTTTAAAGTTAAATTTTCAAGGCCTTTGATAAGGCGTGGATTTTTTAAAGTTAAATTTTCAAGGCCTTTGATAAGGCGTGGATTTTTTAAAGTTAAATTTTCCATGCCTTTGATAAGGCTTGAATTATTTAAAGTTAAATTTTCAAGGCCTTTGATAAGGCGTGGATTTTTTAAAGTTAAATTTTCAAGGCCTTTGATAAGGCGTGGATTTTTTAAAGTTAAATTTTCAAGGCCTTTGACAAGGCGTGGATTTTTTAAAGTTAAATTTTCAAGGCCTTTGACAAGGCGTGGATTTTTTAAAGTTAAATTTTCAAGGCCTTTGATAAGGCGTGGATTTTTTAAAGTTAAATTTTCAAGGCCTTTGATAAGGCGTGGATTTTTTAAAGTTAAATTTTCAAGGCCTTTGATAAGGCGTGGATTTTTTAAAGTTAAATTTTCAAGGCCTTTGATAAGGCGTGGATTTTTTAAAGTTAAATTTTCCATGCCTTTGATAAGGCTTGAATTATTTAAAGTTAAATTTTCAAGGCCTTTGATAAGGCGTGGATTTTTTAAAGTTAAATTTTCAAGGCCTTTGATAAGGCGTGGATTTTTTAAAGTTAAATTTTCAAGGCCTTTGACAAGGCGTGGATTTTTTAAAGTTAAATTTTCAAGGCCTTTGACAAGGCGTGGATTTTTTAAAGTTAAATTTTCAAGGCCTTTGACAAGGCGTGGATTTTTTAAAGTTAAATTTTCAAGGCCTTTGACAAGGCATTTTTAAGCATATTTTTTCAGGGCCTCATATAAGGCGTGAATTTTTTAGGAAGATTTTTTAAAGGCGTGG
>NW_026888961.1:0-12310 GCF_032173495.1 Musca vetustissima
TGCGGTATATCTGCATATAACACAATAAAATAGCTAATATGTGACGTGGAAAATTTAAAATTAGAGCAATAGTATTAGTTCAGTAGTCAAAATCTCTAAAGGCCACTACACATAAAATCACCAATTCATGGACTGATATTGATAATTTTTGTGAAGGGTGGATCTCGTGACTAATATATTCAACTTAAAGAGTATTGTTATTTAGGGGACTACATCTCAAAATGGACCAATATTATTTATTTCTGATGTTTATATGCAGCTACTGCGTTAAAAAGTGTCCAAAATTATAAAATTTCAAATTTTATTTTATTTAGCTGTCTTGTGACAGAACTTTCTTTCCATAAGCCGAGCTTAAAAAAATAATTTCAGGTGCGTCGGTCTTTTGCGCAGCTCTTCCAATATGAAACATCATGCTCTGCAATGTTGTCTTCCACCATATCCGTGGCCTCCCCCTTTCTTGTGAACCATCAGTTGGCTCGCTTTTATATGTCTTTTCAGCTGGGGCATTCTCATCCATTCTCACAACATGACCTAGCCAACGTAGTCACTGCAACTCGATACGTCTGACTATGTTGATGTCCGAAAATAGATGGTACAACTCATGGTTCATTCGACGGCGATATTTGCCGTCAACGCAGATCGGCCCATAGATCTTTCGGAACATTTTTCTCACAAAAACTCCAATAGCTACCTCATCTGCTTGCGCAAGTACCCCTGCTTCTGATTCATACACCAGCTTGGGTAGTATCAGCGTCTTGTAGAGTGTCAGTTTGGTCCGACGAGAATTGGCCTTGTTTCTAAACTGCTTTGTTAGACCATAATAGCATCTGTTGGCCAACACTATTCTCCTCCGAATTTCAAAAGTGATGTCATTTTTTATGGCGGTACCGAGGTATATAATATCGTTCACTACCTCGAATCTGTGGTTCTCAAGTTCCAAAGTTGGTCGGAATCTACTGGACGTCTTGTGCGTTGATACCATCAGTTTGGACTTCTCGCCACTCACTGCCAGACCCACTTTCGTAGACTCCTTCTCAATTTGTTCGAAGGTGACGGTTACCGCTCTCAATGTTCGACCCATTATGTCGATGTCACCGGCGTAGGCGCTTAACATATACTGTTTGGTGTACAGGGTGCCATTTCTGTTCACATTTGCATCTCGTACGACCTTTTTAAGCAGGATGTTAAATAGATCACACGACAAACTATCTCCTTGTCTGAATTCTCGTTCGGTATTGAAGGGCTGCTTTCCGACTTTAACTGTTGACCGGGTAACATAATGTAGAGGTTTCAATCATTGGGCATGCATTCCTCTAGCCGAATTGTACTAATCAGCTGGTGCATGCTTCAGACCAACATATAACCACCAGTCTTGAACAGTTCGGCTGGTAACCCATCGGCACCTGCTGCTTTATTGGTTTTTAGCCGATTAATTGCTACCCTGACCTCATCTTTGCTATTATTGGTTCTGGGATATCTTCTTCCCGGCAACTATTTGATACCAAAAGCTTTCCAAAATGCTCCTTCCAGATCCTTAACACGCTGTCTGTATCTGTCACCAGGTTTCCTTATTGGAGGATGTGCCTCGTTGGTAAAATTTCCAGACTTCGTTCTGACACCTCTACATCTCGATTTGCTCACGCTCACGTTTTTCTTGTTCTTTTTTCTGAAAATACGTTTCTCCCCTCTCCTTTCCTCACGAAAATTCTCTACCGCATTACGTGTTGCTACTGTCTGCAGGGTTGCCCTATTCGCTGCGTTTTTCATATCAGCAGCATTACGACACTCCTGATCGTATCACGGGTTTCTTGATGGTGGACTTTGGTACCCAATTGTTGCTTTTGCTGCAGTTTGTAGGGCATTGGCAATTCTGGGTTGGTAAGTTTAGCGGAGTAGGCTTTTGCTATCTGTGTTAGATCGCACCTTTTGCTCCTACATTAAGATAGGTGCGAACCTTGGTTTCTACAAGGTAGTGGTCCAAATCGATATTCGCTCCTCAGCATTACGACACTCCTGATCGTATCACGGGTTTCTTGATGGTGGACTTTGGTACCCAATTGTTGCTTTTGCTGCAGTTTGTAGGGCATTGGCAATTCTGGGTTGGTAAGTTTAGCGGAGTAGGCTTTTGCTATCTGTGTTAGATCGCACCTTTTGCTCCTACATTAAGATAGGTGCGAACCTTGGTTTCTACAAGGTAGTGGTCCAAATCGATATTCGCTCCTCGGATCGATCGAACGTCGAAAATACTGGAAGAATTCCTTCTGTCTATCACAACATGATCAATTTGATTTCTCGTTGGTTGATCAGGAGAAATCCAGGTGGCCTTGTGTTTATCGAGATGCTTGAATCTGGTGCTGCTAACTGCCATGTTTTCTGCTGTCGCGAAGTAAATCAACCTCATGCCGTTGTCAGATGCTTCTTCTTGGAGGCTTAATTTTCCAACGGTGGGGTCAAAAATATTTACCCTTCCAATTTTGTCATTAAATC
The DNA here is from genome assembly GCF_032173495.1 of Musca vetustissima. Taxonomy (NCBI): domain Eukaryota; kingdom Metazoa; phylum Arthropoda; class Insecta; order Diptera; family Muscidae; genus Musca; species Musca vetustissima. Next base: position 2,488 of record NW_026888961.1, read on the forward strand.
TCCTAGCAGAATTTTAATGTCATGGCTAGGACACCGCACATATGCTGTGTCTAGGCGCTCGTAAAAAATGTCTTTGGTCTGTTCATCTTTGTCTTCCGTCGGAGCATAGACGCAAATGAGACTGATGTAGAAGAAATTCGCTTTTATACGGTTTATAGCAATTCGCTAATCTACTGAAGTGAATCTGGAGACAAGGTCTTTTATTCTCCTGTTAACCATAAATCTGCAGCCAAATTCACATCTCGTTTCATGGCAGCTATAATACAGGTCGTAATTGTCTGATTTACTTACGCCTGTCCCTTTCCATCGCATTTACAGTAGGTCAGCAATATCGGCATTGTACTTCTTGAGTACATCCGTAAAAGCGAAAACTGCGCCTGTTCTATACAACGTGTCAGATCGTGGTCCTTTATACGTTTGCGGGGGTCGTCATCATTAGGTGGGGTTTGTTTTCCTTTTTCGTAGTATGAGAGGTTTTCCGGGTGTGGGCAACTAACCCCATTTTTTATAGTTCTTATGGGTGAATTTGCGGTACATATCAGCTCACTATGAGTATTTCAATGGATGATGAAAGTAGTTACTCCAGGTGACACCGCAGGGACGTCAGTGCCCGCAATTGATATGAAAGAGGGGCCAAGATGAGCCTGGGCTTTGTCATGTTAAAGCCAATCAGAGCCGTTGCTTGGTATCTATCATCCCCTACGTCACCTCTTAGATCGAATATAGCTTCCTTAAATCTCACGTCTGCACATTGGGATCAGAGCAATTTGGAAAACATTTAAGTCGGTGGTTAGAAATTAAATTGTAATCAATTGACTGTTGTGGCTCTTTTGCCTCACGTCGCGTATGTGGTATGTCAATATGTATACTCATCAGTGGATAAGATTGAATGTCTTAAATATTTTAGGGTTTCCAGGCATTGCAATCGAAGTGGAAAGTACTGTCTTTATGTGGATTTCCTCCTATTTAAAAATGATAAAAACTGTTCATCGGTTTCTTAAAATATGACAATATCCACAACTTCGTATCATTCATCATCCCATTGTCCCGACCATACTTTCCAGTTGAGCGAAATATGTCAACAATTGTCAAAAAATCGATAACTTCAAAATATTTAATTCATCCAACACCAAGCAACCAGCCAACAAACCAACAACATTCACCCGCAACATTTTCCTGCACAGTCGGTATGATGTTTTGCGCCATAACCTGCTACTAATTTACAGCTCTCCAGCTAATGGCAAAACAATAAATGTTGTTAAAAATCTGCCATAAAAGCTAACAACTACTTCACGGCCACTTTCAAGTGCTGTGCCGTACAATGAGTATTAAATTACTGTGCACAGACTAGAAGATCATAAAAGCTGAGAGGCAACAGCAAAAAAAGTTACACAGAGGGACCACCGCCATAGGTTGTTTAGCTGAGTGGTAAAATTACAGACTCAACAGACTCGCTGCAAACATTTAAGGCAGTCCAAAAATGGTTAAATCTAATTTAATTATCAAATGTTGTTACCAAAGATTCCAAGGTAAAAGGGGACAGGGGAAAGAGGAGAGGACTAGAGCGAGAAAAAATGCAACACCATTTCACACTTCTAAGGAGTCGGACTTGACTGGTGGTGGTGGTGCTAACCAGCTGGAGCTGGGGTATTTCTATTCTCTGCCGGGGGCTAATTAACTTGGCTGTTGCTAAATGTTGCAGTCATGAATTTGACTTTGAATGCCATGAATTGTTGCGTGGTGTTGGTTGGCTTTGTTGTTGTTGTTGCTCCCGATGCTGTTGCTGCTGCCGTTTTGGGTGGTGAGAAGTTTATACGTGCCTTGAGGAACTTTCATGAATGTCGCACTCCGACTGATCGCATATGGCTGGAATAGCCAGTTAAAGCGACATGTGTTTGCTGACCATTGGGGAATGCTTTACAGAATGTCTGCAGCAAACGATGCAATGCGATGACAACGTTGATGATTATTATCCTAAAAAAAGCCAACACGAATACTACAAAAACAATCTCAGCAGACAATTCACATTAAGTCGAACATATAATATTTCTAGCACTCTTAACTGTCAGCCAGGCAGACAGACATACAGACAGACCAAGCAAATAGAATTCCCAAGATAATCGCTAACAAATGTAGAGCATTATCTATGGCCAGTTGATGGGGATTTATGATGTGTACAATAACAGAGCAGCTATCTATCTTTATATGTCTGTATGAATGTATGTATGTTTGTATATGGTGATGGGCTTGGTTCAGTTACTTATGTGCTGTCTCCAAAATAAATGGCGAAGGTATGTTAAGTAAAACTGTATTTGGTAGAGGTGAATAGCACTCACTCACATACAGTGAGTGCCTCCTAATGTAAGGTGATGTACTGCCATCCCGTTGTCATCATTTGTATCCTTTAGTTTTTATTTCTGTAAGCTGAGAATCCGTTTGACAATGTTGCCCTGATCTAGATTACATTTCCTGAATATCTTTTCGTTTTTTCTTGTTTTGACGATAAATCTCAGTGACATTGTTGGCACATATCTATAAATAATCCCATAATAGGATAATATACGAGTTAAAGAAATGTTAACATTAGTAATGGCAATGGGAATCTAGGAGTAGCAGGTGCATATTATGTACGAAAGAACTGAAATGTGGTTAGTTTGACCAAATTGTCAGGCAAAATAATTTTTATGACAACAAATGATTTGGAATAAAAAGGACCCAAAAAACAGGAAATAAATTAATGGTTATACACTCTACCATAAGGCGAAGTATATATTAAATTTGTAATTTGTATTGCATAGAAATATTAGCCGAAGACCCCATACAGTTTTTGACTCTAATAGAAGAGCTTGAGATCTTCTTATAGAAGAGATTGAGTTCATCTTATAGATGAGCTTGAGAACTCCTTATAGAAGAGCTTGAGGTTTTCTTAAAAAAGAGCTTGAAGTTTTCTTATAGAAGACCTCACGCTTTTCTCTAGAAACTATTCAACTTGATATTATCCTCTTAAATATTCTGTAATATTTACCTCTATATAACCCTCAGGAGTAAATATATATGCCGTATAATAAATATTTTGTAATTTATTCACATAAAAGTCTGGGTCCATTTGACCTGCTTAGTATTGACTGATCTTCATAAAAACAGTCATGCTTATTATTTAGTCAGGCCCCTGTGTAAAATTTCATGATATTCGGGTAAAAATTGTGGCTTCTAGAGCGCCCAGAACAACAGACAAAAAAAGAGTTCTTTTGTTCATTTCATCCCCTAAATATTAGCCGATCATTACTAAAAACGGCATGGGTCCTCTTTGGCCAAAACGCATCCTACACGCAATTTCTTGGCGTTTGTTCCGTAAATGTGGCCTGTATCGTGTTTATAAATTATAATGGACAGCTGGTCCACATATGACGATCGGTATACTAAAAGCTGGGTGCAGGACAAATGTTTCGCGGCTATAAAACTCTTGGGCGCGTTTTCCGACCGAAATGAATTTTTTCGGTGTTTTAATAGGTTAGAAAGCAGATTTTTGGGGGAAGTACCAGAAGGAGTGGATCGACTTTTCCCATGTTTGAAGGCTTTACCCGCATTTTCCAACGAAACGCCTGTAGTTAGGCATTCCGGATTCTTTGGAAGTAAAGAAGATCCACCCCATTTTCAAAATAGCTTTAATTTTCATTTCGAATCAAAAAAAAAAAAAAAAGAAAAAACATAATAAAAACATCTTTGCTGAAAATGTTGATACAAGCCATGGAATGGGCCGCCAAATTTTCGATGTTTTGAAAGTTGTATTTTTTCGATATCATATAATTTGGAATTCTGGATTCTTGGAGGCCAAAAAACTTATTTGTGACGAATTTCTATATAGTTCCCGACCCATGTTCGATATTTTGAAGTTTTGAGTCACATCTTCCCACCAAAGTGGCTATAATTTATCCTTCCGGGTTTTGGAGAGTGAAAACATTTTTGATTAAGGCCATGCCCAATATTCGTAGCTCCCATTTCTATATGTACAAGTTCCTAGAACATAAACAACCCACTGTCAAAATACCAAAGCCCCTATGTTTACTCGGATTTACTCGAAATTTTTAAGAGCTTATTATAATAGGTTAGGAATGGCGTGTATTATGATTTCTTTAAATCAGATCAGATTTAGAGCCTGCTTTCATATATATTTTTTCATATATTTTCATCCCATTTAATTGTGATGTCAATGGTTCCCAAAAGATTCTGTGTCTGTTCTATTGACAGGATATTGTACACATACAACCAAAATCATTAGCAAGGACTTTAGTTGAGCTTGGTGTAAATCGGTATAAATAACTGAACGTTGAAAAAATCGTAGGAGCACATCCTGTATATTCTTATCGATTTTTGAATTAAAGTTTGTCGCTTGAGTCTTTTGCTTTGTACTTTAGATATTATTTTATGTACAAAACCAGTGAGCGGAGCAGTATAGTCGGACGGGGCCGACCATACGATACCCTACACAACTACCACGGAAACCGAACTTTCTGCGGATGTTTATTCCGAGCCTGGGCAATATTTCGTGATATTTGCACCCTCTTGCCCGATTAGAGGTAAACAGCACCTCTTCCTTACACTGACATATTTTCCGAATATTACGAGTATTTAGTACAGCTATTGTCCAGATTCCTTTCACCGTGGGTTGTGTTGTGATGTTCGGCTTTCATTTGTGGTCTATAGATCGACTCGAAAATAACACAAAAAATTAAGTTTTCGGTCCACTTCATTCCAAAATTATTATCTGATCATCACTGAAAATTATAGGCGTTGTCCTTGACAATAACTGGAACCTCATGGAACATTTCAAAGCGATCAGCGCTATAGTTCCGCTCTCTAGAGTGATAATGGGTTACTAAATAATATACGAATACGGAGATAACTTTAAATATTTAGTTGTAACTCCCACATCCGAGCACATACAACAATATAATTGGTATTAGTTTAAAGGTCAACCACTCCTCTTGGATATAAAGTCATTTTTTGTCATTTTTCACACAAAAGTCAGGGTCCATTTGACCCGCTAAATATTGACCGATCTTTATCAAAACAGGCATGCTTATTCTTTGGCTCGATCCCCTTCTCCATGCAAAATGGACCAAAATTTTGTATTTGGTCCATTTCATCCCCTAAATATTAACAATATGGGTCTTCATTGGCCAGAACCCATCCAACATGCAAAATTTCGTGAAGATTGGTCCATAACTGTGGCCTGTATCGTGTTTACAAATTATAATGGACAGACGGACGGACACACATGTCTAGATCGACTCAGCTAGTCGAGATATGACTATCGGTATACTTAATGGTGGGTCTAGGACCAATATTTCGCGGCGTTACAAACTTTTGTGGCTGCACAAAGCTATAATACCCTGACAACATAGTTGTGTAGGGTATAATAATTAAAAGCTTGCGATGTAGAAATATAGCTCAATCATTTACGTCAATATGGTCAGGGTGAAAAACGTTACTAAAAATATTTTCCTGAGGGTAAACATATTGACCTCAGGTTTAAGGTAAGAATCCGATATGATATTTTCGAAATCATTTATTTCAGAAAATAGAATTAATGTTTGCAATTTCCGATATTGCAAAAATGCTATTTCATGTCTTCAATCGTCCGAATTATCAGATATTTATTTACTTTGTCAATAAAACCCCATTAATTTATTTGACACAATTACAATAACCCCCTATTGTTGTTGTCGTTGTTCTTGTATCATTAGTTCAACACTGATTTCAATCATTAAACGAAAACAAAAAACACTGTCATTAATAATGTTTCACCTGAATATAATTCTTTCAAAATCCACGGCTTATTAGCCTTAAAAGGAGTTGTTGTGACACAATGTTTAGCTTGCAACAACAATAATATTAACAACAACAAAAGAGTTCCCAAACATATATCAACAACAAAAAGAACTACTAAAAAAATAAAAATCAACCACAACAAACAGAAGAAAAGAAAAACCAAATCGAATCGAACAATATCTCTTGTAATGTCACCTTAAAACAAATTCTCACCCAAGTTCAGACGGGCTAGGGTACATAAATCATTCTCCTCCGACAATTTTTTTCGTTCGTTTATTCTTTTCATGTACCTACAAACAATAACAAAACTAGCCGAAAAAAATAACTTCGAAAACCATAGCATAGGAAATAAATTTTGAACGATTGAACGAAAAGGCGAACTCGCGCTCTCTCTTCCCTTTTTAGCCAATAATAATACAATGGGATATTTATTGTTTGTATCTCTAGAGGAACTTATGGAACTATGAAAATTGTTGTCAAACAAATCGCACAAACAAATTACAAAATAAATTCATGTTGTGGCAGTAGAAATGCTGGGTAGGAGGGATATAGGGTGAAGATAGACGACCCTTTTGTTAGTTAGTTTAGAACTTGTAGATCATGTGTGACCAAAAGACCAACTAAAAAGCCTTAGCTAGTTCGAAGTATATATGTATGAGTGTGGTTACAACATTACCAATTACAAATCCATAAATTGAATATAAATCAAAACAATTGTCAGCAAACAAAAGGACCATTTGGGGGAAGAAAAAAATAAAAAATCATAAAATCTTTGGAAGGAAAATTTTATAGTTAACAATCAGTATGAAAAGTAACAACATCGGACCGGACTATCAGGATTATAATGATGGATTTTTAAATAAATATTTTTCAAGGACTATCGGGCCTGGATTTTTCAATAACTATTTTCAAGGGCCATCATAGGCGTGGATTTTTAAATAAAACAATTTTCAAGGACTATTAAGGCAATAGGCGTGGATTTTTAAATAATTCATTTTCGAGGACTATTAAGGCAAATAGGCGTGGATTTTTAAATAATTCATTTTCAAGGACTATTAAGGTAAATAGGCGTGGATTTTTAAATAATTCATTTTCAAGGACTATTAAGGCAAATAGGCGTGGATTTCTAAATAATATTTTTTCAGAGACCAACCGAACAAAAGGACCGGTTTTAGGCGTGGATTTCTAAATAATTCATTTTCAAGGACTATTAAGGCAAATAGGCGTGGATTTTAAAAAAAAATTAATTTTCAAGGACTATTAAGGCAATAGGCGTGGATTTTTAAATAATTCATTTTCAAGGACTATTAAGGCAAATAGGCGTGGATTTTTAAATAATTCATTTTCAAGGACTATTAAGGCAAATAGGCGTGGATTTTTAAATAATTCATTTTCAAGGACTATTAAGGCAAATAGGCGTGGATTTTTAAATAATTCAGTTTCAAGGACTATTAAGGCAAATAGGCGTGGATTTTTAAATAATTAATTTTCAAGGACTATTAAGGCAAATAGGCGTGGATTTTTAAATAATTCATTTTCAAGGGTTATTAGGCATATAGGCGTGGATTTTTAAATAATAGATTTTCAAGGGTTATTACGCATATAGGAGTGGATTTTTAAATAATTAATTTTCAAGGGTTCTAAGGCATAAATGCGTGGATTTTTAAATAATTAATTTTCAAGGGTTATTAGGCATATAGGCCTGGATTTTTAAATAATTCATTTTTAAGGGTTATTAGGCATATAGGCGTGGATTTTCAGCATTTGCCTGTATAAAACTAATTTGAAGTGATTATTTATACTCTTTCGAGTCGAGCTTGATGATCTAAATTTTGCAATGAAAAGGAAAGCCAGGAGAAGAACCTACGTACCCACCATTATGCGACGCGTTTCGCCGTTGGTTAAGCGGCTCATCAGGCATATTGGGCTATGTGGCTTTACAAAGGTCGTACGTTGATAACTTGACAAATTTGAATTTAATTCGCATATGCAAGTTTCGCATCAGGGCGGAATAAATACAAGTTATCAACGTACGACCTTTGTAAAGCCACATAGCCCAATATGCCTGATGAGCCGCTTAACCAACGGCGAAACGCGTCGCATAATGGTGGGTACGTAGGTTCTTCTCCTGGCTTTCCTTTTCATTGCAAAATTTAGATCATCAAGCTCGACTCGAAAGAGTATAAATAATCACTTCAAATCACTTTCAAATGATCACAAAAAATTCAAATAACAAAAATTAATTTCAGCCGAGCACGGCTAGGGCTCGAACCTAGGTCCTCAGAGCAACACAGATGTTGCCAAGACCGCTTAACGTTCTGAACCATCAACACTTCCAAAAACGGTTGCGCAAAAACATGTGTATACCAGGAAGCAATTGTAGGTGTGTGGATTAATTATCCATCGCTACAACAAATCTGCTTTGAAAAGGACTGTTCCTAGAATGAAGACAAATGTCGAACTTTGACAAATTTGAATTTAATTCGCATATGCAAGTTTCGCATCAGGGCGGAATAAATACAAGTTATCAACGTACGACCTTTGTAAAGCCACATAGCCCAATATGCCTGATGAGCCGCTTAACCAACGGCGAAACGCGTCGCATAATGGTGGGTACGTAGGTTCTTCTCCTGGCTTTCCTTTTCATTGCAAAATTTAGATCATCAAGCTCGACTCGAAAGAGTATAAATAATCACTTCAAATCACTTTCAAATGATCACAAAAAATTCAAATAACAAAAATGTATAAAACTAATAAAAAGAACAACTCTATTTCAATTCCCTTAGTTTTGATTGATAACTTCGATGGTTTTTTTCTTTATTTTTTACCGCGAAAAAAATCATTTCAAATTTAATTGGCAGCTATGGATAATTTCAAGGAGGTTAAAGACATCTCTAGTCTAGTTTTTTTCCTCATTCGTCTTCATCTAGCTACCAGATGTTCTTTTTCACTTTTTCTACACTTTAACTATAAAGAAAAACTGAACTTCCAAAGCAAACAGAAATCATTCCTCGCCAGACGCCACAAGAATGAAAATTACACAAAAAATAGCGCGCACTTAAACTGTAATCGAATAGTAACCCGCCTAAATGTCGCCAATCGACTGGATGGAGACATTACACCGTATACGTATACGCATCTCAAAAGGAATTATTACAAGAAGAAGACGACAACGACATTGAAGTTGTTGCAGTGACCACCTCAAGAACAACCTGCCATCAAAGGATGGGACCAGTTTTTTTTTTAGTTTTTGTTCTCATCCATGTTCTCTGAGCTGCTTCATCATTCTTTTGCAAAATGTGTGACCCTCCTTGCAAACTACAGATGTTCAGCCGTTGTGCGTTAAATGCCCAAGACAGGAACATGAATGAAATCACCTGAAGTCAGTTAGCATTTGTGTTGATCACGTTTCGTCGTGGAGCTTCACTGGTGTGTTACCTCTGCTTCTGTCATCGACATCAAAACTGGGATAAATGATCAATCACTCTTTTATTCTATGGCCAATGTTCATTCACCTTATTTTGTGATTAGGTGGGGGAAACTGGAAACCTTCTTTAGAATATATTTTACGATGGAAAATGAAATAAAAATAACAAAAATTAAATTAAAATCGCAAAAAGCTGAAAATTTCAAAAAATCGAGCAGCTAATCCCAAATGGGGCTCTATTTTCATACAACCTGAAATCAATTTGTCTTAGTTGATATTGAACTCGGTATACCTTGGAAAAAATTTATATCAGGAGAAGTTATATGAAACAGAAGGCTAATAGAAAACTCTCTCCATGTGTGGGCTTAGTTAAGAAGATGATAAAACAGAACTTTTAATTAAATTTTAAAATCCACCCGAAACTGCAACTCATGACCTCAAAAAAATGAAACATTGTTGTAAATTGAAAATTAAACGAAGAAAATAATTATTTTCGAGGTAATCTAAAAAGGCCATAATATATCCAACAAATATCAGGAAAATCAAACCATCCTTTCGATGTTC